>NC_092258.1:2270000-2475000 GCF_036320965.1 Panulirus ornatus | reverse complement strand
TGAGGCTGACGAGGATATACGAGGATGTCGAAGCCTCAGAGGTAAATACCAGACCTGGGAAGCGAGACACGACGGCGGAAAGTGAACACCAAAATGGTTATGCAAATTGGCGTTGTGTCCCGGGCACCCCAGGTCCCATCATGCCCCATTTGCGCTGAAGAAGCAGCAGCAGCAGAGGGGGTGGGCCTCCCCCCCTACCCTCCCCCATTCGCTGCTGGGGCAATAATGGGCTCCAACAGAGGCCAGGAGCGGGCGATCTGACGCAGGAAATGCCTTGAATTATGGCCCGCACCGCCAGTCACACCTTATAGCGGTCTGGTTGGCTCCCCCGCTCAGGGGAAATGATGGAGTTGAAATTGTGTGTTAGAGTGTGTATGTGTGTGTGTGTGTGTGTGTGTGTGTGTGTGTGTGTGTGTATGTGTGTGTTTGTGTGTGTGTGCGTGTGTGTGTGTGTGTGTGTGTGTGTGTGTGTGTGTGTTGGGTGCGTGAGTGGGGTCGAGGGAGGGATGCAGTATCGTATGCAAGTCGTGTCCAGCAGGTCAGAGAAAAAGCCCAGAGCAAACATCCCCCGCTCAGAGAACCCGTCCATTCCCGCCTGTCCCGCCCCACGACAATGTCCCAGGAACGAGGAGACAACTGCTCGCGTGTCTCGCATGTGTGAGTGTGTGTGTGTGTGTGTGTGTGTGGACTGAGTGGACTCCCTCGCCGGGACTTGAGTCACCCACGTCGTAGGACTGGTAATGTCCCGCCCGGGGCCCGCTCCTCCTGTCCTCAGTCCCGGCCTAACGCGTTCCTGCATCGCTCCCGCCCCTCCCAGCACTGGCTGGTGGCGGGTATACTGTACTGTGCTCCTCCTGCACCAGGAAAGTCAGGGATGCGGAAGGCACCATCGGGAATTCAGATTTTTCCTGAAATAATCCTTGAATCTGTCTGAAGCTGTAGTGTTGTGGTTCTTCAGTTCCCAGGGTGTTTTTTTTTTTATTTTTCTTTGGGTAATGACGAATTTTAGCTCTTGTGTTTCCTGAAGTAGCCACATAGTTACAACAATTGCTTCCACGCAAGCAAGCAGATGAGAGAAGTTGGTATAATGACCATGGCCCGAGCGGCAGCATCTGGTAGAATACAGAGATGATGTGAACCTTACTGGTAGATCCTCTGGCTCAACCTGTAAACCCTGACCAGTAATATGTTGCCCCCCGGGGGGTGGAGGAGGTTCTGTATTGAACTCTGAGTTTAATTAAACATTGGATATTAATATTTGGGGAATTGAGTTATTGTCGAGGGACGAGACGAACTGGATAACAGTCTTCCATGGGAACTGTGGAATGAAATGTGGAGGTCTGATGTTGTATTAATTGTTGCCAGTGATATTGGCGCAGGCCAGAGAGAGAGAGAGAGAGAGAGAGAGAGAGAGAGAGAGAGAGAGAGAGAGAGAGAGAATTTTGAGAGAATACCAGGTGCTGGCATGGCGGATGGCCAGTGACTCTGTTCAGAATGGCACTTAACCTTGACTGACCTGACCTGACCTGACCTGGCCCGGGTCAGAGTGCCGATGGTCAGCAGGTAAACCCTCCCCTCCTCCCGACCTGGCGTCTTCATGACCACCTTCAGGAGGTAAATATTACACTTGACTTGTTGGCCAGAAACTTATCTTGGCCAGGGAGAAGGGGAGAAGGAAGGGGAAGGGGAGTAGAGAGGGGAGTAGAGAGGGGAGGGGACAGTATTCTCCCCCAGGAAAATAATGTGGCCACCGTAATGGTCTGGAAAAATACGGGCGGCCGCACCCAAGATATTACCGCTCTCTGTTGAACCCACCAAGATATTACCACTCTGTTGAACCCACCAAGAAAATTCTAATATTTTGCCTCTACGAAATTACCTCAGACGTCTTTTATATCATTATGCATATCTCCTCCTCCTTCCCAGGTATTTATTGTACACTGTTATCTAATGACTTCATTTTTACAGACCGAACACAAGACGAGGGGAAGTTTTCCACAGGGGAAACAATTGACGGTATCGTATCTTTATCACAACACATGTAGACGCTGTGTGCTTGTCTCGCCACAACACACACACACACACACACACACACACACACACACACCTACTTCCGCGACAGTGAACACAGACGTACACACGTATCGTCACAATGCAAGCAGACCTACCTACCTACCTACCTACCTGCACTGCAGTACATACAGACCTACATGACTACCACCATCAGAACGCATACATAGCCACCTCCCCCACAGTCAAGGCTCAGACTCTGTGCCCATCACCAGGGACATACCTGGCCTCCTGATGGCTCAACAAACCCTACTGATGGTTGTACATCAGGTACCCGGGCGAGGCGAGTCTTAAGCATGGGTACTCTGTGTCTCCCCTGCCTCCGTCAGCCCATGTGTCCCTCCTGCCGCCTGTCGCCAGCCGTTCGTCCTCCTCCTCCTCCTCCGCGCGACGGCACCTGACCTGAACGGAAGCAGGTGAGGGAGGATGGTAGGTAGATCAGATCAACCTGGCGTTACCCAGTGTTCTTAACGCACGCGATTTAACGCTGTGACCCAGAGGTAGCGTGACCATCGCTGGTCCTGGGTGTTAACAACGTAACGCTCTTTACCCAAGTTCAGTACAGTAGTGTAAGCCTCCACACCTGTGGAATATATATATATATATATATATATATATATATATATATATATATATATATATATATATATATATATATATATATATATACAAGAGAGGTCTTGTCTTTTACGCTGCAGAAAGATGTGAAAAATAGAAAATCCATTCCCAGGTCTGCCAACCCTACCGCCCCCACTGTCATCACCCCTCTCCCCAGGCCTGCCAGCCCTCCCTCATCACCGGACGTGCATGTATCACCAACTCAGATCACTCACCTGTTAAGACAATAATGAGAACCTTACCTCAGGTTGTCTTGAGTTGGTCTGGTAACACTGTAAGGCAGATTTATGTCATTGGTGGTGTTCGTTGTGTGGTGAAACTGTGGTGAATGTGGTGGCGGATCTGTTGGTGTTGATGTGGCTGTTGTACTGTGGGAAGGAATGTTTTTCTCATGTCAGGGGCTGAGAGAGAGACTCTCTCTCTCTCTCTCTCTCTCTCTCTCTCTCTCTCTCTCTCTCTCTCTCTCTCTCACTGGAAAATTTATTGCAAAATTTATCATGACACTTAACTGTGAATCAGTGGTAAAAAAAAGGCGGATATTTGTAATGGAGATTACGTTAATTTTCAGTCCATTACCAGGATAATGGGTGGCTGATGAGGTTTATGTTGAGTGTAATGGGGCAATAAGATGTTAACCTCGTTGTTATGTTAACGGTTAATCATATGGGGATGTTAGTTATCACCTCGATATGTAAATGGTGAGCCTAATGGTGAGTATAATGGATTAATCAATTGGGAAGTCAGTATGGAGGGTGATAATGAAGTTTGCATTAATTCTAATGGTAAGTTTGAATGGTAATGTATCAGTGAATTACATGGTGAAAGTACCTTGCAGTTTGAGGATGAAGTACAAAGCAGTCTGGACTGTTTTGAGTGAATGGCAAGGTTAATAGTGGAGCAAATGGTAAGGCTAATGGTGGAGGCTGTGGTAGGAGTAATGGTAGAGTGTCTGGCAGATGTGAGAGGCAAGCGTCTCAGTGAAGCGTGTGTGTGTGTGTGTGTGTGATGACTTCCTCCTGGTCCTGATGACTGAGGTAATGATGAATGAAGAGCGCTTCTACACCAACAACAACAACAACAACAACAACAACAACAACAACATTGATAACAGCAACTCGAACGAGAGTGATATTGACAACGAAAACAAGAATATCGAACTTGCCAACAAATGAAATAACAGCAGCCACGACAGCACTGACACCAACAACAACAACAACAACAACAACAACAACAACGGCAGTGACAACAAAACTTTCCAGAACGGGCATAAGCAACAGCAAAGCTGACAACAACAGCAATAATAAGATCAAACTTGACAACAACGGCGTACAATTGCCAACAAAAACTGACTTCAGCAACGGTGGGAGCAACACAGAGAGCGGCAGCCAATAGCTTGCCACGGTTAAGCACGACCACAGGGGAATGTATGTGTGGGTTGTGATAATATCGTGTGTTTATGTTGGCGTGGACAGTTGGCCTAGGATTCATACACTCACCACATCACCGCAGCCAATCAAAACCATCATCTCTCTCTCTCTCTCGCTGTCTCTCCCAGTCTTCTGCGAGATAATCTACACCGTACAAGTCTTTCGAAGAAATTTTATAATTTCTTTGCCTCGAAAGGGGTCAACCCATGTTGCTTATTTTGTGAGGGTCATGTTGAAGGTTGTAGAAAATGTGATCATAAGACATTGAGGGTCCCACGATGGAAGACGATATAGCAAGTGACACATGGGACGAGTTTATGATCAATTTATTTGTCTTCAGATTCACTAATGCACAAAGGCTGCTGGGCTGGAGGTATGAAGCGAGGCAGCTGATGTAATCCCAGATTTCCATAAGCTTTAAGCTCTCCCCTACACAGACCAGTGGAGCATTGCTGAAGCTTTACTGAGAAATTGAAAGGTATTGCCCCTCACACACACACACGCACACACACACACACACACACACACACACACACACACACACACACACACACACACACACACACACACACACACACACACACACACACACACACTAGATAAAGAGGTTTCGTTCTGGTGATAAAAACACAATACCAACAAAACCAATAACATCCAGATTTTTACCTCCCGTCTGTGAAAAGAGAAAGAAAAGAATGAAAATCTTCCAGAATATTCCGGCGAGGATCTTGTGATCTTCAAAGACTTGGGCCCTCGTTGCTGGGGACCCCCCTGGGTGAGGGTAGGGGGGGGGGGACTTGTGACTGTATTGTGGGCCCTCATTGACTGTGACTGGCACTGCTTTCTGACTGTCACCTCGTCAGGGATTCTGACTGTCCGTGACCGAGTCAGGCTCGGACTTGTGACTGTGACACAAGCAGTTAGTTTGGCGTGTGACTGTGGATGAATTTTCCCCCTTCCTCCTCCCCCAGGAGGCTGGGTTTTGCCCCCTTCCCCCTACCCTAGGAGGCTAGGGTTTACCCCCTTCCTTCTGTCCTAGGAGGCTGGGGTTTGCCCCCTTCCCCCTGCCCTAGGAGGCTAGGGTTTACCCCCTTCCTTCTGCCCTAGGAGGCTGGGTTTTGCCCCCTTCCCCCTACCCTAGGAGGCTGGGGTTTGCCCCCTTCCTTCTGCCCTAGGAGGCTGGGGTTTGCCCCCTTCCCCCTGCCCTAGGAGGCTAGGGTTTACCCCCTTCCCCCTGCCCTAGGAGGCTAGGGTTTGCCCCCTTCTCCTGCCCTAGGAGGCTGGGGTTTGCCCCCTTCCCCCTGCCCTAGGAGGTTTAGGATGGGTGGTCAGCGTTCTCATCTCCGGCGGCCACCACACACGTTGATTGTCCTCATCACAGCCCGGAGATGACACCATCTCTCCCTCACTATCTCTTATGGACGCTCTCTTTATCTCTCTTCCTCTCTCTCAGGTACATCATGATTCTCTTTTCCCTCTACCATTGTCTCGCATGGACGATCTCTTTATCTCTCTTCCTCTCTCCGTGTCCCTCGTTTACATTATGGATCTCTTTTCCCTCTCTCACTATCTCTTATATACACTATCTTATTCTTCTTTATCTCTATCTTATTATCGTTCATACACATCTCTCTCTCTCTCTCTCTCTCTCTCTCTCTCTCTCTCTCTCTCTCTCTCTCTCTCTCTCTCTCTCTCTCTCTCTCTCTCTCTCTCCCTCCTTTTTCCCACGCGTACTACCACCCTCCCTCCTCACCCCACACCTCACCAGCTCATCATCTTGTCATCTACCAGTTGACAAGCATCATTCTCCACTAATCACGCTTCTTCCCTCCATGGCTTGCCTCTGTCACTACACGCACCAACATACCAGAATGTCTCCCTTATTAACGCCCTCCTGAGGGAGAGTGAGGGAGTTACTTTCCTGAGGGAGAGACATTTACCCTCCTGAGAGGGAGATACTTACATTCCGGAGTGAGGGATTGTTACCCTCCCTAAGGGAGGGATGCTGCTATTCAGAAGGGAAAGGTAGTTTCCATCATGAGGGAGAGACAGTGACCTTCCTGAGGGAGAGGTTACACCCTTCTTCGCTACCAACACTCCCTTCTTCCCTGCACCCACATCCTTCTCCGTGCCACCACTCCCTTCTCCCTTACCACATTTTTTTCCCTGTCCCTCTTATCTTTTTCCCCTGCCTCCACCCACTTCTCCTCTAACGCCACTTTAATCTCCCCTGCCACCTCTCCCAGTCTCCCCAGGCACTGCTTTCCTCAGCTGGGGTGAGAGCCGTACACCACCACAAGCTCCAGCTGAGATGATAAACACTGTCGTGGACTGAGGCAGTACCTTACGTCGTTACACTTATCGACCTGCGTAATGAAGGCTTTTAGACGAAGTGTCGCTTAGCGGGCGATTATCTCTCTCTCTCTCTCTCTCTCTCTCTCTCTCTCTCTCTCTCTCTCTCTCTCTCTCTCTCTCTCTCTCTCTCTCTCTCTCTCTCTCTCTCTCTCTCTCCAATCAAGCCGGGCTCAGTTCGTCTCCCACCGTCGCACTAAGACCAGCGCCCGGGCCTTCCTTCTGCTCCCCTCAACTTCCCTACAGCGACTCTCGACCTTCCTTGTCCACCTGACGGCCCTTAAATTTCACCGACCGGGTTCCCGTTGTGACGTCATGAGGGCTATACATATTTAGGTTGGGTGAAAACTTTCCCTGGATCACCGTGGACCCTTGCTAGAGGGATGCCAAATCGGGACCAGATATTCTGGTGCGTAAAGTTTCGTATTGGAAGGTGTTGTGTAGTAATAACCAGTGGCGGCCATTGTTCACGGGAGGGTGAGGTTTGAATAGCACGGGTGATAAATTGGCGCCATATTGGTGAGTGTGTGGAGCCAGACTCTCCCAGCGAGGGAGTTCTTTCCCCAAGTTGCGAGGGAGCGGGCGAGGCGCGGGGGCCTTGGATTTGATGCTCCTGGGAGTACATGATCGATACCTGCGACTTCCCTATCTTTATCTTGATAAGATATACTGTATTTTCCACTCGAGTGAGTAGATAAGAATATAGTTTATGTTTCAACGTATTCGTGTTTGATTATCATGTGTTACAGGGAGAGAGTTTTACACTAGTGTTGCCTTATTTTTTAAAGTTGTATGTATATATATATATATATATATATATATATATATATATATATATATATATATATATATATATATATATATATATATATATATATATATATATATACCATGCCTTAACCTTAGACACACACACACACACACACACACACACACACACACACACACACACTGTTTTATCATTGTGACTATTATCAGATATCACCGTCTCACTTTTCATACGTATGTTCAGTTTTGCAGAGGTGGAGATGTAGTTTGATAGCGTTTCTTCCTCCATATATCGTAGGAAAAAACAGTAGGCAGATAAGAGAGAGAGAGAGAGAGAGAGAGAGAGAGAGAGAGAGAGAGAGAGAGAGAGAGAGAGAGAGAGAGAGAGAGAGAGTACCCATCTATGAGTACCTATGACGAGATCTCATCGCTCACAAAAAAATTAGAGTCAAAAATATGAAGTCTTGTGAGCTGCGTGTTGCCAAGTGTCATGTTCGAGATGAGGTGGGGTGTGTGTGCTTGTACGCTGAATGTTGGTAACCCACGTGTGGGTGAGGCAGAAGGAAAAGACAGTAGCCTGAGAGAGAGAGAGAGAGAGAGAGAGAGAGAGAGAGAGAGAGAGAGAGAGAGAGAGAGAGAGAGAGAGAGAGAGAGAGAGAGATGCACGGAGTTCGGCAGTGTAGGAGCTAGCGTCGCTGAAGGTGATTCACGCACGAGCCGGCACCGGTTCGAATCCTGGGTGCGGCAGTCAGCCCACAGGCAATTCTAGCTGTTCATTCACCCATCATGGCTGGATTAGCGTAATGTGTGTGTGTGTGTGTGTGTGTGTGTGTGTGTGTGTTTGTGTGTGTGTAAACATGAGTAGTGCCGGAAGACATAGTAATGCGTATACGTTCATTATTGAATTATTTCTTGACATCATTGTCCTTAGCGAATGAGGAGATGATTCCAAAAATCACAGGACTTGTTTACATTCAGTCAGAAGACGATGCAGTACATTTGATATGTACCTTTACATAGGGAGGTACACAGGTGGAGGAGTTACACATATCGTCGATATGATTGTTGTTTAGACGTGGAATATTGGCTGGCGGGGGTTTTGCGCTATACATGAACACAAAGTCCCTGGGGGGAGGGAAGGGAAGGGGGTGTGAATCTGATGGAATATACATATACCCATCCATCGCTGTGCCTACATCCGGGGTCATATTTTGTCCCGTCTGTTATAACCAACTTGGGTATCCCGTGTTTCATCCCGGAGCACGACGTCAGGAAGAACGAAGTGTTATCTGAAACTATGAAGAAAAATTCTCAAGTCAACAGTTCACGTAAACAGAAAAATCCTCCTTGTTGACACCTGGCTGAAGGCGGGAGTGTGAGTTTTATTATTTTTTTTTTTTTTACTGTTTCTTTTATCGTGGTGTCGTGGCTGGAGACGTAGCAGGGATGGAGGAGCACGTGGACTGCCAGCTGGCCCTGTAGTGAGGTTCACGGTTGATCGTTACACTACGTCGTATGCTGGGTTCACCCGTGTGTGCTCCAAGTGCAGACAGACGAGAGAGCGCGCGTTCCGGTATTACTTATATAAGTAAGGTGGCGGTCAGAGATCACGAAGCATCTCTACTTGTGTGTACAGTAAAGTGCTTCTCTAACTACTGCTGGTGCTGTTAAGTGTGTCTCAGGGTCGTCTCTCACATGGTCGTGTACGGCAGGGTCGTTATCTTACATGGCCGTGTACGGCAGGGTCGTTATCTTACATGGCCGTGTACGGCAGGGTCGTTATCTGACATGGTCGTGTGCGGCAGGGTCGTTGTCTGCCATGGTCGTGTGCGGCAGGGTCGTTATCTGACATGGTCTTGTCTGGCATTAGAATAAATGTGAGTTGATAACAAAGATAACAACAGTGTTGATTATAATAACAATACAATGTATAATGATATGATGGTTATCACAGTGACAGCAATCATCATTATTAGGTTACCGTCCGTGGCTCCTCTTAATTAAGTCTTTTTCCCTGTATTTACATCCTCATTATAATCTATTATATATAATTTCTCCACGCAACAGCCAACTGGGGGGGGGGGAGGTCATCAGGTTCGTGTGTTTGTTAACAGCCGCAGACAATTAGCAGCATGAAACAGTCGGGTCAACCTGATGGGTCAGCTTGACTTAAACTCTTGAGCACGACGGTACGATCCTTCAGCACGACGGTACGACCCTTGAGTAGGATGACGTGACCTTTGACCTGACCCTTGGCTTATCCTCTTTAGTTTCATTTACTGAAAACAAAGATATTGTTTTCTTCATCAGTCAGAGTAAACTTAACAGAAGCACAGAAGCTTAATTTTCCCCAAGCTCAGCTCTTGTTAAAATCACCGTCCTTAAATGAACAGAAAGAATAACACTGAACATATGATTAACTAAAAGAACAAATTGTCTCCCTTCCACGTGGATGACCCGTTCGCAACACGTCGAGAGCCGATGGATTCCCACGTGTACGACGTCACAAAGTAAACAAGCTTAGAAGAACGACTCACATCCGCTTCAGCTAATATTCGGCATATCCTCCTCTGTCGTCACCAGTTTGTGATCAGATCCCACAGGTAGATCGAGTCCTGTTCCAGACGTTGGATACGAAGGAATCTGGTCAGAATGGTGACGCTTCGGTGGAGGTGAGGCTAACTGGAGAGTGATCGAGAGCTGAGTTCGCGGTCATAAACCCGTCACAGAGAAAAGAAAAAAATCTTCTCGAAGATTATTATGTAAAATTAGCATCTCATTTGCATGAACTGAACTGGAAAAAGTTGAATTTTTCAGCCTTACAAGAGAGAGAGAGAGAGAGAGAGAGAGAGAGAGAGAGAGAGAGAGAGAGAGAGAGAGAGAGAGAGAGACAGAGTGTGTGTATTGGTGATGGGACATCGTGTCCTGCTGGAGTAGTGGGTCTTGAGACGTCGAGTTCTACAGATTCCAAGTCACAGTGTCCCGTCCGGGTGAAGACAGGAGATGCAACCCTTCCTCCACGCAGTAAAGGTAAACTGGTCGTGGTAACATTCGCTCATACAGTCATCACTACACCCGAAATGAATAACCACAACAGATGTTTTCAGATATCATCTGATGTAGTCCCGTTTTTGTTTTTTTTTCCCGCCAGGGAGTGAGTTCGAGAGGTGCGTCAGGGTCACTTGGTCGCTGTGGCTCTGTGACGTCAGTATAGCCGGGGTCATCAGTGGTGACCTGGGAGGGGGGGGGGGGCAGGGGGGGCAGTTGATCGATCACGGCCAGATTGGCAATTATTGATTTTCAGTTAATATACACAGGCTAATATGGCGTTGGCATGGCTCTCTCTCTCTCTCTCTCTCTCTCTCTCTCTCTCTCTCTCTCTCTCTCTCTCTCTCTCTCTCTCTCTCTCTCTCCCCCCGCTCCAGCCCACTCCCTCTCCAACTCAGAATTAAATAATATTCGTCTCAGTAAATCTTGCTGTAATATTAATCCTCATGCATCTTTCCCTCCTCCGCTTTTCCCAATTGAGAGCCAGGCATGTTGGCAATAGTTTTACATATATATATATATATATATATATATATATATATATATATATATATATATATATATATATATATATATATATATATATATCGGTATATGTACAAATCTTCCAGGGCTTTTCGATCTTAGAGCAGAGGTCGCTGGATGGGTTACCAGGCACTGTCGCGGGTGATGTAAACACAAGCGACCAGCCTCCTAGGGTGGGGGGAAGAGGATGGCTGTGAGATATTCTGATATTTGGATATTCCCAGATTATTCCGGCGACGTGCAGTGTACTGCGTCAATTATGTGGGCTCCTGCATATACATGAGCGATTGCATCGCCGTCGGAGTTGGCTCAACCCATCCATTCTCAACTTGTCTTGCAAAACCAGAGGAAGATCATTACCCTTGTGTGTGTGTGTGTGTGTGTGTTTATATATATATATATATATATATATATATATATATATATATATATATATATATATATATATACACTCTCTCTCTCTCTCTCTCTCTCTCTCTCTCTCTCTCTCTCTCTCTCTCTCTCTCTCTCTCTCTCTCTCTCTCTCTCTCTCTCTCTCTCTCTAAGAAGCACCTCAAGTTTTCATGAGTTGTCGTGTTTGTTCGAGACAAGTATTGTTGTTAGTCGTTCATATGTGAAATATTCTTGTGAGTTTTGGTCTGGGGGAGAGAGGCGGGTCTTCCTGGGGAAGGGTGAGGGGGTCTTCCCCACACTTGGTCTGGGATAGGGGGTTCTTTCCACACCTGTTCTGGGGAAGGGAGGTCTTCGTGGGGATGGAGGGTCTTCCACACACTTTTTCTGGGGGAAGTCATCCACACACTTGGCCTGGGGGTGGGGGTGTCTTCCTGGGGATGGAGGTTTTCCCCACACTTGGCCTGGGGGAGGGGAAGACTTCCTCCCCACACATCATTGGCCGAAGTTGTCTTTTTGATAAAGAATTTTAATAAACAGCACCACTGATCCTCGCCGCTAGGGTTCATAATTGCATTAAATGATTATGTTAATCCGTTCATAATTCCTGCTTATGTAAATGAATATAGATATTACAGTCGTCATCACAGATGTTGTGAAGGTTTTAAGGTCGCCTGATATGTTGGTCCTCCGTTTTATCTCCTTTTTTTGTCATCTTTTCGACTACGGACACGAACGATAGCCAAGTTCGAGGGCAGCCGTTGTACGAAATACAAGGACTAAATATAGGGAAAAGTAGAGAGAGAAGAGGGAAGGTAACCTCACAGTTGTGGAGGAAGTTGAGAAATCTTTGTTTTTCGTAAGATGGTAAGGACGCAGCTGTTGGGAAAGACGTGTGGAGATAAGGAGTTCCAATACTACCTAAAGGAAAGCTTGGAGACATCCCGACACCCCGTCACCCCTGAGTTACCAGTAATCATGTCATGCGGTAGGTTGCCGGGCATCACCTGGACTAGCTAACAGCGAGGGGGGGCACACGAGCAGCCAGTCCTCTGGAGTGATATCCATAGTATTGTCAGCAGAGGAAGGAGAGAAAATCAACCCTGCAGCGTAGGGCAAGTGGGTCAAGTCTTCGTGTCAGATTTCGGGGACCGATGGCTCTCATTGCTTTAGACTCACTTCTGTCACGTAAGTAAGTGAACCAGTAAGTAAATAAGTAAGTAAGCTAAGCAATAAAGTTTGTAGTTCATGATCAATGATACGGAAATACGTCTGTATCGAGAAGATTACACATATAACGTAGACTTGAAAATCTAGTGAGGCTATCTATTACAAGCACTGCATCATGGAGTACAGTAGGAGATAGGATTCTTTTGCAGAAGGTATTAAAAGTTTGTGGGGGAAAGTCTGACGTCTGAATTGGACGGTGGGGAAATGAAAGAAGTTTCAATTGGTATTGTGATTTGTTGAGGAAAGTCATTCGTTCCATCTCTTTCGTCTTTAATCTTGTACATGAGTAGGTTCAGGTTCTGGTAAGGAAAGTGGGTATTGAGTCTGTTGACCTGAAAATTGAGGTTGATTTTCTTCATGTTTGAGGCAATTCTTACCACATTTATAGTGGAGGAAATCATTACTTTGTCTCGTATTCTTTCATGATTTCCTGTCATGATTTTCCGCTCTGTGTATCGCCTTCCCTCAAAAGTCCTTCGTGTATGTCTGGGCCTCATTTGGCTCGTTTCAGCCACATCTTGTGTCTGATTACCACGTAACTTAACCTCTGACCTCAGACTTCTGACACGAGAATCATAAGGCGTGTCAGGTATGTATGTATGTGGATCAGCCATGGGACTTGGCACAATGATTTATACGAATATTTCCATCACCTGTGATGGGTCGGGACCTGGAGGGAAGAATATTGCATTTGTTGGCGAATATCAGGGTCGCTGGTGTGTACTGTTATCTTGTTTTGATGGTATGGTTAACTGGCAGGAGGGATGGAGAGCAGAACACAGCACACACAAGTTTAAAACTGTACGTCGGTGGAGATGGTGTGAGAGACTAGGCCCAAGGAGTGTGAAACTCTCTCCCTCTACAGTATACATAAGGTCATTACAGAATCACAAGCGAGTGAATAAACGCAGATCAGAACCATGGTATTGACTTGCCCGACACTTCCTATGTAGGGACCGTATTGCATTCCTCTCCTTCACTAGGAAATTCAGCATCTGTCTGATTAGCTCTCAGTAGACATGACCTCCATCATCGGTTATCCTCGGGTTTGTCGGATCTGTGACATCATGAGAACATCTCCCGAGGCAAGTAGGTTTTTTTTAGTCCATGAACCTCACGTTAATGACACACGACGCTCCCACCCCCCTTCCAGTACCACGACTTATCATCCTGAGTATGACGACATAATCCGCCCGAACACTAGGGACAAGATAAGGGTCGGGTCAAAGGGCAGGCCATCATACCTAAGGGTCGCAGCGTCGTGATCAAGGGTCGTAACCTCGTCTTCAAATGAGGAACCGTCGCGCTCAAGGATTAAAAGGTGGAGAACCTTGACTTTGGTAGATGTCGGTGAAGAACATCTGAACGTTGTTCACTCAATTGAGCCTCACCCTGGCTAGGATGCGGTCACTCAGCGAGGTATCTGATCTCTACACCAAATAGAAACCACGGTTTCCTCCACTGGCTTTAGAGAACCCATCATAAAGGGACAGCTTAGACTAACAGCACGGTTTCGGATTACTAGTCGACCCACTTGCTCTAAAAGCAGTAAAATTAGAATGGTGGCAATTAGTGCAGGGGAGAGAGAGCTAAGGAGGAGGGGGAAGTTAAGTGGATAGACTTCCTTCATTGAGCGGAGCAGGGGCTTGATGCGCTATATATATATATATATATATATATATATATATATATATATATATATATATATATATATATGGTAAGACCGAATAGCAGAAAGCAACCCTTGCATGTCCTTTAAGTGTGAGTCAGTAGCTCTCTCTCTCTCTCTCTCTCTCTCTCTCTCTCTCTCTCTCTCTCTCTCTCTCTCTCTCTCTCTCTCTCTCTCTCTCTCTCTCTCTCTCTCTCTCTGTGACGTCAGGAGATATGATCCTCTTCCCTCCATACACCTCTCCATCCATACACTCTCCTTCCCCACCCCCCCCTCTGTACACCCTCATTCCCTCCCCTTTTTTTTTTTCCACTCCTCTGTGTACCCTCCCTCTCCCCGTGTACACACTCCCTCCCTCTAAACACCCTTCCCCTACATAAACGCTAATGATTATTCCCCCCACACACAAACCTATTTGTTTTGCGAAAAAATACGTCCTTCACTTTGCTGCAGCTGACGTATGACTGGCTATTCTCCAAACAAAATTCACGTATTAACTTTTGTCATTTCCTTCATTCAGAGGTATTGTGTCCCAGGTATATACAGGGATTTACAAGTAGCTTTGTTGTTATTATTAACGTCGACAAACGTTATTTATAATGATTCTATGAGAAACGCCTGAGAACTTGACATGTATTAAAGCCCAACAATATCATGATATATATATATATATATATATATATATATATATATATATATATATATATATATATATATATATATCTTTTCTTTCATACTATTTGCCATTTCCCGCGATAGCGAGGTAGCGTTAAGAACAGAGGACTGGGTCTTTGAGGGAATATCCTCACCTGGCCCTCTTCTCTGTTCCTTCTTTTGGGAAAAAAAAAAAAAAAAAAAAAACGAGAGGGGAGGATTTCCAGCCTCCCGCTCCCTTCCCTTTTAGTCGCCTTCTACGACACGCAGGGAATACGTGGGAAGTATTCTTTCTCCCCTATCCCCAGGGAATATATATATATATATATATATATATATATATATATATATATATATATCTTCTTTTCCGGGCGTCATCGTGCCAGGCGTCGAAAAATTATGAAGGAAACAGAAATCGTTTATCAATGCGTTTACATTTACCTTGTGTCAGCAAGAACATGGTGTAGGCATCCTGTCTTAACTTACTGTACGTATGTGTATAAAGCCCCCCCCCCTCCAACACACACACACACACACACACACACACACACACACCCGCAGGGAGGGGGTTTGTCATCCTGTGTCTTTGTGCCGTTAACGATGTAATTGACAGTTTACAATTCAGATAACGTCTTGTGGGATTTAATGAAAACTTAACATTAATGTTGGGAAGATATTTCGCCCCTGATATTTATAAATCTCTTGATTTTCAACGCACATGGAGGCATTTTTTTCACTGAATTTTGTACTGGAGTTTTTGTATGATTTGTTTTGCTGCCGCTGGTTGTTTGGGTAGACAAACAAGTGGTGTTGCAGTAGACAGTCTGGTTGGCATAAACATGGATACACTGGTTCAGTAAGTATCTCATTAGCCTTCAACGTAAGTGGATGATTAATCAGGTTATTGGCTTGCAACACTGGGAGGGTTAAGCCTCTCTTAAGCCCCTCACAACTTTGGAGGATAAGCTGTTATAAGTGTACAACACTGGAAGATAACTCTCATGAGGATAGAGCTGTGTGGTATATACTACCACAAGCCATCGACTCTGGAGGATAACTCCCTGACAAGATCACAACACTGGAGATGAAAAAAGATTGTGTCCTCAGCACTGGAAGATGACGCTCTCGTGAGATGACTGTCTAGCGAGTCATGGCGTCCTGGACTCACAACACCGGATGGGTTTATTGTGTCGTCAAGACACCACACTGAAGGGGTGTACAGTGTGCTGAGGACGCGACCCTGAAGGGGTGTACCGTGTGCTGAGGACGCGACACTGAAGGGGTGTACCGTGTGGTGAGGACGCGACACTGAGGAAGTGTACCGTGTGGTGAGGACGCGACACTGAGGGAGTGTACCGTGTGCTGAGGACGCGACACTGAGGGAGTGTACCGTGTGCTGAGGACGCGACACTGAGGGAGTGTACCGTGTGGGGTGAGTTCCGGTGAAGGAAACTCAGCTTTGTGTCTTACCTACAGACTCGAACAAGTACACTGGCATCATAACATTCCAGGAACTGACTTACGTGACCAAGTGTTTGTTCCAGTCGTGGCTGCTCATGAATATCACGGTAGTGCGGGAGATCAACAAATAGACAAATACGACATAATGTTGTTAGCCTTTCGATCGGCGGAGTAAATGTAAATAATCGAACACATTTACTTTGTAATTCGCAACATTAAAGTGGGGCGTAAATAAGACTGTGTGCGCGAACAGTGTGTACAGATGGAGGAATATTGTATTTGTCCACATTCGTCGAGGAACGAGCTGCCAAGATGGCAAAAACAGTAGCAAAAGTTTTGGGTAGGAATTTTGTATTAGCGCGTCGGACGCATAACTCAAGGTACCAGGTTCGGTTCTAAGGCAGTTCCCTCCCCACCTCACCCCCTCCACCACAACCACCACTGAATAATGCGTCATCAGACCATAAAACAGACGGAGGAATTTGCCACCAGACATTGGACGATTCGCCACTGGGGAAATACGCGACTTGAAGATACCCACTGGGGAAATACGTGACTGAACATACCCACTGAAGGATAATCCTCCACTGTGCAGTGTGCCTTTAGTTAGCCGACACACCGACCCCCCCCTCCCCCTCCCCCGATATTTGCTAACGTGTGGGCACATAATCCCGGTGTAACATTCAACACATGTGTCGCCATCGCCAGGTGAGTCGGCGCCTTACGTAATATCTGAGTCAGATGGCAGGGTGTGCCGGGATGAACGATACATCCACTGCAGAATGTATCACCAGCCATAAGAAACAAATAGAGACAGAGAGTCTGTGTGAAGCAGCTTCACCTTAGCCAACCTCACACAGGAACATCAGAAGCCGAGCCACTGTGGCAACACTTCCCGCTCCTTCCCTCCTCCCGGTACCACATGGAGAAGGTGATGGTAAAGGAGGAGAGGATTCATTGTTATTACTATGATCATTATTATTATTGTGATCATTATCATTATTATTGTTATCAATATTATTATTATCATTATTGTTAATATTATTATTATTATTAATATTATTATCATTATTATTATTCTTTTATTATTATTATTATGATTATTATTATTATTATTATCATTATTATTATTATTATTATTATCATTATTATTATAATTAGTATTACTACACTATGAATATTGATATTCTAATTAATCTTCGTCCTCGTCCACCTTTTCATCTTTCCTTCTTATTTCTTCTTCTTCATGTTCTTCCCGTATTTCTTCCTCCATCACCGTCACCAAAGACATCATATTATCCTCTCTAACAAAACCTTCCATACATTCCACTCAGTCGTACCTCTCGCTGCTCTGTGTGTATGTGTGTGTGTGTGTGTGTGTACGACTCTGAGAACATTAGTGTACAAGAGCCCTGCGGACCTAAGGTCCTGAAGGGCCTCAACACACACACACACACACACACACACACACACAGTGGGGGTGTAAAAGTCATTATATCCAGGGAGGTGGGGGGGGGGCACCCCCACACAGGAGGGGGAACAATACCTGCAAAAAGCCTGGCTGTTGACAGAAGCAGGCCCGGGGGCCCACCCGTATGGCCCGGCTCTTTGCCGCTGCTGATGGTGTTCTTGTCCTTAACATATTCCCGCACGTGCACACACACTGGGGGGGGGGGGGGGGGTGCGTCCATGTGCGTAGTGATTCATTGTTGCGTACACGTGTATATTGTCCGTTCATACTGAAGTACGCACGCGTGTGTACGGTGGTAGTACACGAGCAAAGCTGTGTAGAGTAGGTGCATAATTTGTTTGTTTAGAACAAGAAAAAAACACGCAAGCAAACACACACGTGTGTATATATATATATATATATATATATATATATATATATATATATATATATATATATTAGAAAGGATCACAATTTTGCGCGTGATGAAGTCTATTCCTATGAGTCCACGGAGAAAATGAGACATCGTGTTTCATTTTCACTGTGGACTCATAGGAAAATATATATATATATATATATATATATATATATATATATATATATATATATATATATATATATATATATATATATATATATATATAAATCAGGCAAGGCACTAGCGCAGTGTGCGTGCAGTAATAACAAATATACACATGATATCATCATAGAGAGCCTTGCATCACGCTAATTATTTTTCATTCAAGCAAGCGAACCTCATTAGCACTTTGGTTTTGAAATACAGTAGAAATCACTTTTGAAAAATATATTCGCAGCGTAATGCGTTAGAGCGGTTTCATTGATATTAACTGAGCAGAAAAATAAATATGTATATATGTATTATGGAATTAGAAAACTCCATTATGATTAAGCGATGTGATATCTTTCCCGTAAAACCTGTTTTCTCGATGTTATTTTTGGATCATGTTGTTGCTTTCTAGTTTTCTGCTTGGTTACCTTGTCTTATCTTATCTTACCTTGTGTCTTCCCTTCTTCCTCACCGCCTTATTGTGTCTTTTACGTTTATACTTCCTTCCTCTCTGTCATCTCCTTGCCCATACATTCTTGCTGTATTCTCAACACACACACACACACACACACACACACACACACACACACACACACACACACACACCAAGCCCCTTTCCCCCCAGTAACATAATAGGGGTCGGGTCTGACCTCTCTAATGGCTTTATGTCTGGAACTCAATAGGATATGTGTTTAGATTTCCTCTCTTTCTCTCTCTCTTCTTTTCACCATTTCTGTGCCAGGGAGTGTTTGGTCTGTGTCCCCATCTCGACTTTCCTTATTATTTCCTTCTTCTTTTAACCTGTGTGTGTGTGTGTGTGTGTGTGTGTGTGTGTGTGTGTGTGTGTGTGTGTGTGTGTGTGTGTGTGTGTATGTGTGTGTGTGTCGCCCGAGGTGTCTCGCTTACTTGTTCCTGTGAAGTGCTTTAGTCTCTCTCTCTCTCTCTCTCTCTCTCTCTCTCTCTCTCTCTCTCTCTCTCTCTCTCTCTCTCTCTCTCTCTCTCTCTCTCTCTCTCCCCATCTATCTATCTGTCTATCTCTCCTTCTCCCCCTGTGTGTCTCAGCCCAGGACTCAGCCACACTCGCTCTACCAGAGCCACTATAGAATAGTGCCTTAAAAAAAGCCCCCATCCTGGCCAGTGCGCACCGTGGCCGCTGGCTGGCCGTCTGTGTAACATAGTGACTGCACCAGACCTGCTGGTTGGCCGGCTGGCTGGCCACACGACCCTTGAGCACGACCTGACGACCCCTTGAGCAGTACGGTCTCCCCCCTGGGCCAGTACCCGTTGACTCGAAACCTCTAGGTCAGGTCATGGGGTCGACCGTCTCGTTGTTACGTTATTAGTCTGACCTCGTGCCAATACATAACCTGTGTCACACATACAAAGTCGTTATGTATTCCGTCTATACACGTGACCATACATAGCCATCAGGACTCTGCTGGCCACGTAATGTTGTCATCAAACGTGAGAAAAACACCATTATTTTTAACCTTATTGTCTTCACTATGGCTTTTATAAACACTTGTGTTTGTTATATATATATATATATATATATATATATATATATATATATATATGTATCACAAGGCTTTGTTTTCTGTTTCTTCTTGGCGTTTCGGGTTTTCAAAACCTCTTTCTGAAATAGTTTTCTCGTGTCATGGTAGCCTGAGGAAGGTAGGTAAATGGAGAGAGAGAGAAAGATAGATAGATAGATAGATAGATAGAGAGAGAGAGAGAGAGAGAGAGAGAGAGAGAGAGAGAGAGAGAGAGAGAGAGAGAGAGAGAGTAACAGTATATTTCTTTTTCTCCTGGTCTCGTCCCTACTGGTGGAGAGAGTTTTTGTTCGTATTCGCCTTATTATTGCTGCTGCGCAGTTGATATTTCTTCTTTTTTCTTTTTTCTTTTTTTTCTTAGCTTTTTCTGCCTCTGGTCATCCAGGACTCATGCTAGAATCCACTAAACATGACCAACACATAGAGTGTCACTGACCTTCATGTGACGATGACTATTTTATGTAACCTTTGACCTCTGAAATGTGACCTCGAATGGTATTCTGCTTCGTCCTCTATTATTGATATATATATATATATATATATATATATATATATATATATATATATATATATATATATATATATATATATATATATATATGTGAAGTGAAGTGTTTTAGATATCTGGGAGTGGATCTGTCAGCGGATGGAACCATGGAAGCGGAAGTGGATCATAGGGTGGGGGAGGGGGCGAAAATTTTGGGAGCCTTGAAAAATGTGTGGAAGTCGAGAACATTATCTCGGAAAGCAAAAATGGGTATGTTTGAGGGAATAGTGGTTCCAACAATGCTGTATGGTTGCGAGGCGTGGGCTATGGATAGAGATGTGCGCAGGAGGATGGATGTGCTGGAAATGAGATGTTTGAGGACAATGTGTGGTGTGAGGTGGTTTGATCGAGTAAGTAACGTAAGGGTAAGAGAGATGTGTGGAAATAAAAAGAGCGTGGTTGAGAGAGCAGAAGAGGGTGTTTTGAAATGGTTTGGGCACATGGAGAGAATGAGTGAGGAGAGATTGACCAAGAGGATATATGTGTCGGAGGTGGAGGGAACGAGGAGAAGAGGGAGACCAAATTGGAGGTGGAAAGATGGAGTGAAAAAGATTTTGTGTGATCGGGGCCTGAACATGCAGGAGGGTGAAAGGAGGGCAAGAAATAGAGTGAATTGGAGTCATGTGGTATACAGGGGTTGACGTGCTGTCAGTGGATTGAAGCAAGGCATGTGAAGCGTCTGGGGTAAACCATGGAAAGCTGTGTAGGTATGTATATTTGCGTGTGTGGACGTGTGTATGTACATGTGTATGGGGGGGGGGGGTTGGGCCATTTCTTTCGTCTGTTTCCTTGCGCTACCTCGCAAACGCGGGAGACAGCGACAAAGTATAAAAAAAAAAAAAAAAAAAAAAAAATATATATATATATATCAAAACTGTCTTTCCGTAGTAGCGAAAGAAATTTGAAACGTAACTATAAATGCTTTGTGTAACAGGACTTTCATCCCTGACCTTTGACCTGAATCACCTAAGTGTAGTTATAGTCTGAATTCGGAACACACGCTCAGTGTAACTCAAGACCATTACAATAACTTAACAATGTAACTCAACACCACTACAGTAACTTAACAATGTAACTCAAGACCACTACAGTAACTTAACAATGTAACTCAAGACCATTACAATAACTTAACAATGTAACTCAACACCACTACAGTAACTTAACAATGTAACTCAACACCACTACAGTAACTTAACAATGTAACTCAAGACCACTACAGTAACTTAACAAATCATGTATATTTTCTTAATGCCTTGAGATATGTGAGTAATAATCTTTTACACATGTCTATCCATATTTTGAGGATTAAGTAAGAAATTGAATGAAAATATCTTGGGGGTTTTCCTGAACAGGAAATAAAGAATGACCTTTCAACTTTGACAACCATGACCGAGGTTTCGGTGACCTTCGTGTGTACGACAACAGCGCCATCACACAGTTCTGTCATTATGTTGATAATCAGGCTTCACTTACGAGTGACCAAGACCTTTTCCAGGTCACCAGGTCGTGCGAGTGACCTGTGCTCCGTGTCATTAAAGAGACGGTAGATACAGCCTTAGATGCAGTGTCTCGTATGTGTTTTATATCCATGGTGACCAACAGGGCGGGGGTATAATTAGCGACAAGTTGATTAAACTATCCGAGGTCATCGTAATGATCGTTAAGCTCAGACGACCAAACTGAGGTTCAGTGGCTACGGTTTGAACTCCAGTGGACGATTTGCTTGACACAGAGCGAAGGAAAGCTCACACTGGCTGGATACAAGAACCTGGGGGGAGGGACTCAAGAGGAGTTGCTTCAAATCTTATGTTCTTTATTAACTGGTATGAATATTTCTCGTGTAATCCTCAGAAATATCATCCAGAGCAGAGAGAGAAGAGCAGATCGGGAAGAAGGAAAAGAACAAAGAAGTTCGAAGTAGAAAGAAGAAATATTGAATATGAATAAGTAGGGAGATGGGAGGAAAGAGAAAGGAGAAATCAAGGAGAAAAAGGGAGAAATGAGAGCAATATGTATGGAAAATCAAGGCAGGGAAAAAATATATACATAACTGAGAGAAAAGAAGAACTGAGAATGATCATGAAGAGATGGGAGAATCAGATGGAAAGATTTGGAGAGAACTGAAGAATTAGGAAGGAGACAGAGTAAGAGAAGGAGAGAGAGTATAGAGACGGGGAGAAACTGATGGTACAGACCTTGTCAGGCAGACAGCTGCTGGTGTCCCGGCGCACGTCGATAATTGGTGTTGGAGTCATCAAAGGCAGAAGTCAGCGGATCTCTGCCCAAGTTGCTGACGTCCCCCACCCAAACTGCTGACGCTCGCTGGCTCCTAACTGCTAGGGGACAGTCCCCCGTTTCAAGCTGCAGGCAAAGCTGATTTATGGAATACTTCCTCAATGGAGAATATCAGCAGTGACACTGTAACGTAAGGCAGGGGAAAAACACATTCCTTGAAATCACCATCATCACTGAAATTACTAATATCATCATCATCATCATCATCATCATCATCACTATCACCCTCGGGGTATTTTTTTCCTTTATCCTGAAATTGCAGTCACGAACTAGAGCACTGATCGAGGCCAGACCTGAAATCAAACATGAAAAAGGTCAAAAGAAAGGAATAGCAAGGTAATGACAGACGAGAGATGAAGATAAATCTGTTTTTTCTTTTTTAAGAATATAAAAACCTGTCAGGTAGAATGGGTCACGTTATAGGCGTGACATAGCGGTGTTGAAAGATAACAGCCAAGACAGTGACTCACTTCTGAGTTGCCAAGGGTCTTACATGAATCATGTAAACCAATGGTTTGAAGAGAAGTGAACCTGTGTGTTCACGTCAACCTGTGTGTTCAAGAGAAGTGAACATGTGTTTTAAAGAGATGTGAAAAAGAATTCTAATAAGAAGTGAATCAGTGTGTCAAGAGAAGTGATCCACTGTTTTAAACAGAAGTGAACCTGTGTGTTAAAAGAGTTGTGAACTTGTGTGTGAAAGAGAAGTGAACCAGTGCTTAGAGAGATGTGAAACAGTGTGTTAAAGAGAGGTGAAAAGTGAACCAGTGTTTTGAAAAATATATATACCAACATTTATATATGTATATATCCTGGTGTGTCTCTCACGAGAGCGAGAGAATAATGTGAAGTTTTGCGTTCACTTCGACAAGCTGCTTTGTCGCTGATACTGTTCGAACTACATTCACTGGAAGTTAATAACTCAGGTTTAAAAGGACAATTTATTTGTTTATGAAATACTAGCGTTTGTGGAAGATCCTGATTTATTCTCTGTTAGTGAGTGATTGTGTATGATATAGTGTGTCGGCTTCGAGTCTTAATAAACAAAGTTGTCAAGCATTGAGACACATTGGTGAAGAGAAATATGTCTGATGAGAGACAGATTTTCGATAAGAATGAAAGGAGGTAATCAAGGAAAGTACCTTCTTATCTCTCCTGCATCAGGGTTTATCATAACAACAGTGACACGATAGATATGTGTAGATATATGTCGTTAAGACGTCCGCAGAAAAGAGATGTCAGAAGATGGACTAAAAAGCACGTATGACCAGTGCGATCTACGAAGACATGTTTCCTCGGTGGAAACTAAGGAAAACCACTGGTGATGATGTGACCCTCTCCGGCTCTTGCTAAGGAAGAAGACATGACCAGAGGCGTGCACATCATTATGAGGCGACCCTCACCTCTCATACTGTGACGGACGGATGTAATGCATGCACGGGAACCGTGTGGTATACTAGGGTCGACGTGCTGTCAGTGGATGGAACCAGGACATGTGAAGCGTCCGGTGTAAACCATGGAAAAGTCTGTGGAGCCTGGATGTTAGACAGGGAGCTGTAGTTTCGGGGCATTACACATGACAGCTGGAGACTGAGTGTGAACCAATGTTGCTTTTCTTCGTCTTTTCCTAGTGCTAATAAGGGAAGCAGCCATCAAGTATACAATACAAAGAAAGAATTATATATATATATATATATATATATATATATATATATATATATATATATATATATATATATATATATATATATATATATATATAGTCAAATTACATTCTCTTGTTTTCCACAATTGTATGGAAAGATTAATGTGAACATTTATTATGATAATACAGCCAGGACCGCACTTATCAAATTTTAACACATAAACTATATTGTGGATAATGGAATAACACTGTCAAAAAGAGTAATTGGTTTTGTGAGAGGAAAAATATACAAGTTGTTACTGAAAAGTCAATCAGTCAAGCCGGATATATACATACTGCAAAGCCTCTTGTTGTGGTAGTGTTGACAGTCCTTCTACAGCGGTCACCCCCGTATAACCGAGGCCTCCTACAGCGGTCACCCTTCCATAGCGTCACCAGCGAACGACCTTTTCCCATAGCGTCCTCCTCCGCTCCAGCGACCGTCCGTCCTTCCATACGCTGGCCTTTGTAAACGGTTGCCCCTCGAGGAATTACAGAGAGAGAGAGAGAGAGAGAGAGAGAGAGAGAGAGAGAGAGAGAGAGAATAGGTGGTTTTATAACAACACCCGTCATTAACCACAACTACATAAAGAAAGTAACACGTGATCTCTCGTTAGAATCAACCAGCGTTTTGAGCGTGGCGCGGGGAGAGGGGGGTAGGGAGGGAGTGTGTGTGGGTTGGGGGAGAAACGTAATAATAAGCCTCACGCCAGCAGGAACTGTCGCAACAATAATACTCGACTGTGATGAGTGGAGTATAGAGCTCCGGGGGAAATACTACTAGATATGATGAAACATCTACACACACACACACACACACACACACACACACACTCACACACGTAAGCTGAAGCCATCCGCTCTGTGTGTGTGTGTGTGTGTGTGTGTGTGTGTGTGTGTGTTTTACGCTGGTAGGAAGCACTGTGATGAAACACTCCGTTACATTACTACAGAAAGATGAACGTAGATTAATATGTGTTGCAGCGAGAGAGGAGAAATAGTTCCAGCTGTGTTGAAACTCTGGCACCCACTCACTCACACACACACACACACACACACACACACACACACACACACACACACACACACACACACACACAGAGTAAGACAGGTGATGTAGTGTGGACTCGACCAGATAGTGTATCTAAAGCTGTATTCACATGAATCACGAGACACAGACGAATCATCTGCAACCAGTGTACTGTGTGTGTGTGTGTGTGTGTGTGTGTGTGTGTGTGTGTGTGTGTGCTAGTGCTATGAGGAACTCATAAGGTTGTGAGAGAAAAGAGAATACGTGCGGTGTATGTTGGTCAAAGAAGAACAGCAACAGCCCAGCTGGCCTGGCTATGTAACATACGGGCCCCAGCTGGCCTGGCTATGCAGCATACGGGCCCCAGCTGGCCTGGCTATGCAGCATACGGGCCCCAGCTGGCCTGGCTATGCAAATCTGCAGACTTTGATTTGTCTCTTTTGCATATTGATAAACCTCGAGTGGTCTTTGTGCCTGGATGAGAACTGGCCCTTTGATGCTCTCTCTCTCTCTCTCTCTCTCTCTCTCTCTCTCTCTCTCTCTCTCTCTCTCTCTCTCTCTCTCTCTCTCTCTCTCTCTCTCTCCTTTCTTGTATACTCAGTTTTCAGTCATACAATTATGACTCTACACTTCACGTTGTACATCGTATTTCCCAACACAGAAAGGTTTACCTCCTGTGTTGTATCGTCCTGCAGTTGGGACGTTAGTGTTGTCATGTTGCGCCTGGAGACACAAGCTCTCAGACCGAGGTAGATTGCAAACAATATCTCGAAGCTTTGACGTATTTTTTTATGTTGTAGACTGTGAGAGACAGACAGACAGACGGACAGATAGACAGACAGACAGAACACACATACTGTCCGATATGAAACAGACACACAGACAGATAGATAAAACCAACACAGTTTGATATGACACAGACACACAGACAGAGTCAGAACATGCTCACCCCGGCCGATTTCCATCTCTCATCTTCAATGTCTTGTTGAAAGGTTCACCATTTTCCAGTTAAAAGATATTAATATCCAGTTTTGCATATTTTTACCCCAGGTATTTTTGAAAATATATTCTACTCTCCGGAATGTTTTAGATTGTGAAACATAATTGACGTCTTTTTTTTTTCTTTTTCTTTTCCTGACGAACCTGGTTTATGCCAAGCTCAGTGTGTATCTCGCTATTACGTGAACCAGAAACCATCAAAACTGTTGCATCATCTCCGGCCGGCGAAGTTTAATCAAAAACGTTCGTTGCGAAATCATTGTGTCCCCCGGAATCCTCGTTTCTTAATCAATTTTCGAAATGATGAACAAAACTTGGAAAAGTACGTTACACCGGTGTAGTAATTCATATATATATATATATATATATATATATATATATAGATAGATAGATAGATAGATAGATAGATAGATAGATATCTAACAGATAGATATATAGATAGAATAAACAGATGCATAAGTAGACAGATTGATAAACAGGTAGATAGGTAGATAGGCTGGTAGAGGTAGATAGGTCTCTACCCAGACTGTTTCTGTCATTATTAATGCTATTTTTTCTCTCCTCCCCCCCCCCCCCCCCCCTCCTGCAGTGATGTTGGCGGAGGTGTCTGTGCGGGCGGAGGGCTCGAGGGTGGCTGTGGGCGGTGTGGGCGTGGTGAAGTGTCACGTGGGCGGCACCGTAGTGGGCGGCTGGACGGTGGCCACCTGGCTGGTGCAAGACACGCCCTCTGCCGCCCCTGTACCCCTGCCTGACGCTGGACGGTAAGTGGTCCCCCTCTGTTGGTGTGTGTGTGACTGTAATTACCAGTTACATATTGTGTAATTGCGTCTATGTAATTGCGAATTGTGTGTAATTACTCCTGTCATTAGCCTTACCTTCGTAGAGATTAAGTCATTCCTCACTCATCTCTCTTTTACGATGGACTGATTTCAGACTCCAAACTTATCCCTGAAACAGTTCTTTTAATTTTGGTACCGTGTTTGCTGCCCATCATCTCTGCACCTTCTCTGGTACTTCTCTGTCCTTCTTGAAGTGTGATGACGAAAGCATTGTCTGGTTTGGGCCTGACGTTGGATATGACCAGCTTGCTCCACATTTCCCCATCCATGTCGACTGCCAGATTCCTTTTTCTACGGAGATTCACACACGTTTATTTCGTCTTCGATCATATTCATAGCGAGGCTCTCTCTCTCTCTCGCAGTGTCCCATCCTGTTTACTGTACAATTACTTGGGTTTGAAATTCATCGATTAGGGATCAGACAAACTCAGGGTCCCCCTCGTAAGGTTATGGAATTACAGTGGGTCTCCACATCCCTCATGACCGTAGCATCGTGAATCAGGGAACACGTCAGCTTGATCTAACCTGTGTGCGGGGTGGTTCGCTCCCTCTTGTGGTAACAATGTCATCATTATCCAACATGAGTTAAGAAAGATCATCCTGGGGTATCTCCTGGAAGATCCTACCCTGAGGTTGATCCATCGCTTCTGTACCATGATTGATATAGAACGTTTTCCCCTCAAGAAATTATATCAGGATAAAGAGTTCTTCTGTCTCTCCATCATCCTTTGAGGAGGACTAGCAAGGAAACACACTCTCACCCCGTAACGAACACACGTCCAAGTGTAAGAGGTTGCCTCTCCTCCTACACTCGTCGCAGCTTCTCCAGTCACCTGGGAAAGAAAAGGAAGGTCCATACGCTAACACCCCCAGGCCGCACACACACACACACACACACACACACACACACACACACACACACACACACACACCTTGAACTTCAACTTACGGGTTTCCACGGTGTAGGTTTGGCGTTGTTGACCATGGTTCACACATGCCCACCCGAGGTCGAGTCCTGGGTGATGTGATTGGCCCACAGCCCACCCAGATGTTCATCCACGCCCTCGGGGCTGGTCCATAACTGGCCACCTGCCTCAGGCTGTCCTGCATCCCATCTCTCCCCAGACGGTCCTCAGAGCCACTCACCCCAGGATTCCTCCTCCCCCACCACCGGGGTGTCACGACTGGGGAGCTTATTTTCTGACCGCCACACACACTCTCATGGCTTAAACCTTTCTCCAGTGGAATGACGGAGGCTTCCGCGCAGGCGCGTGGGGCCTTCTGGTTGAGAGAGGGCTACCCCCTCACCTTGTTTTATTCTCATTTTTACACATTTTTATTCTTCGAGGATCATATCCACGTTGGGAGTGTATGTGGTCTTAGATTTATCTTAACAACATGAAGCAACCGTCAGAGGCTTGTTAGCTAATAGTTATTTCTTGAAGTAAACGGCCTTAATGACCCTGGCAGTTGATAGGCCTAAATCTCCTGATTTAGTCACCGACCCACTCTCATTTTCTATAAAGCCTTCATTAAGATTGTAGGGGATCTTCTCGATGTGTTGGAAAACTTTTCGCCAAATCCGGCCCTGTGGTGTTCGATCTTTCAAACTAGCTGCGTTGCGGTTTCTCCGTTCTTGTATTCTTAAAACAATCTTCTTTTCTTCGCCGTTCTTACAGACCCAAATATACCTATACTCATGTGTAACGATTGGCAACTCTCTCTCTCTCTCTCTCTCTCTCTCTCTCTCTCTCTCTCTCTCTCTCTCTCTCTCTCTCTCTCTCTCTCTCTCTCTCTCTCTCTCCTCCCACCAGACTTTACAATTTGTAAAAAGAAACTCTTCGCAGATTTCTTTTCACTGCTGGAACGGCGATTAATTCCCCGGAAGGAAATCCCGGGATTTTGAAGGGATTTATCTGGTCTTTACGAGCACACCAACAAATGTCATTCACAGCGACTGATACACAGGTTTTTACTTTCATATTACTTTTAGTATTATTATTATTTTTATTATTATTATTATTATTATTATTATTATTATTATTATTATTATTATTATTATTATTATTAATATCATTATCATTATCATTATTATTACTATTATTATTATTATTATTATTATTATTATTATTATTATCATTATTATTATTATTATTATCATTATTATTCGATGTTGTATTAGTGGCAGTAATAGATGAAGCAGTAGTTGTAGTGGTAGTAGCAGTTGTGGTAGTAGCAGTTGTGGTAGTAGTAGTTGTGGTAGTTGTAGTAGAAGTAGGAGTGTGATCACAGTTATAAGTCAGCAAGAGCCCGTGTGGGTTCGAATTCTAGGCGCAGCAGTCGGCCCACAGCGGGCCCAGCTCCTCATCCTCCTCTTGGGGCTGGTCGACAAATCTGTACTTGGATTAGACTGGGGTGTGTGAGTGTGTGTATACATATAGGAGTAAAGATATGGTACGTATGTACGCACAACACACAACCTCCTCCAACATACATACAAACACAACCATCTGCAAACAGTTTCAGCTACGCCCAACCCGTCCCCCCACGCCAATGTTGCACCCAGACCCACATCCAACCAAGGCGCACACAATAACACCATCAGCAACACCCCCGACGCACATAACAATTAAGACACACATTTTTATTAATGTCTTGATGGTACAACTAAGGAGACAAAAGCTTAGATTAAAACAAGATAGTATCCTTTATTACTAGATATATGACACCATTAAGTCATATAAGAAAACTTTTTATTAAACGCGGTAACACTAGCAGGATATAAATAAAAGACACGAAGAACAACGAGCTTATGATTTTTATCTTAAGTTTTACGCACGCATTAAGGCTTCTCTGTTTCTTGTTTGTAAACAGTCGTTAGGGGTCATTAGACCTGGAATCTCTGGATATTGTTTGTTGTCGTTTGCTGTGTAGGAAAATTATAGAAACCTTGAGTCATTTGCGGTATTGGAACCGCCACACAGGTCCTGTTAAGAGTGACTGTTTAAGGCTACTTTCATATCTGGTTGGAAAGTATATTGTAGTTTACATTCCGAGAATCTGTCCCTTAGAAAGGCAGATTTTCCAGTTCTTCAAAAATACGTAAGATTATTTTCCTTTCCCCATATTCTCTCATTATACTTTTTCATGATTCAATTAAGGCCCATGACAGCAACCTCAGGGAAAGAAAAAAAAAAGGAAAAAAAATAAGGAAAGCCGGTTGTATGTGGGAGACGGGCGAGGACAGACAGAATGGAGGTTTTGGTCGAGGTGGGAACTCCCTGGGAACTCACGTCTCGGAGCAAGTCCTGCCCGTCCCTCAACCCTTGCTGCACGTTCCTTCTCCTCCCAGCTGTGGAATTGCTGTTGCCTAGAGAAACGACTCTTTTTCAGGGGGGGTTTGGTGGCTGCACGGTCTATCTTGAGCTGTGTTTCGTGCATGACCCGACTCCCGAGCGATCAGCCAGGAGAGAGAGAGAGAGAGAGAGAGAGAGAGAGAGAGAGAGAGAGAGAGAGAGAGAGAGAGAGAGAGAGAGAGAGAGAAGGAAAGCGAGGTGGTGTAAGCGATGTTTATACGCGAGTGTTGATGACAACATCCGCCAAGATTGTGGTATTTACAGACTTTATTTATCGTGCAATATAATGATCTTTCTTGAGGAACACCTCCCATTCCTCTCCTCCCTCTCACATAGCCTCTGGCGTTACCCCGGCGACACAACGCATCACATCTCACCATTTTCAACATGTTTTTCTTCCGGCATATCTTTTTTTTTTATCATGTTTTGACATATTTGGACGATATTAAAGGAAATCGGGTCGACTAACACCTTTGAACGTGATGGTTTAACCTTTTAAGTACGATGATGAAAAACGTCTAGACGTACATATGTCCAAGGATCGTACCGTCTTGATCAAGGGTCGCACCATCATGGTCAAGGGTCGTACCGTCATGATCAAGGGTCGTACCGTCATGATCAAGGGTCGTACCGTCATGATCAAGGGTCGTACCGTCATGATCAAGGGTCGTACCGTCTTGATCAAGGGTCGCACCATCATGATCAAGGGTCGTACCGTCATGATCAAGGGTCGTACCGTCATGATCAAGGGTCGCACCATCATGATCAAGGGTCGTACCGTCATGATCAAGGGTCGTACCGTCATGATCAAGGGTCGTACCGACATGATCAAGGGTCGTACCGCCATGATCAAGGGTCGTACCGTCATGATCAAGGGTCGTACCGCCATGATCAAGGGTCGTACCGTCATGATCAAGGGTCGTACCGTCATGATCAAGGGTCGTACCGTCATGGTCGTGCTCAGAATCCGTGATCACAACTCCAGGAAAGTTGTATATTGAATATTCTTCTTCTTCTTCTTCTTCTTCTTCTTCTTCTTCTTCTTCTTCTTCTTTCCAAATGTCTTCATAAATGATTAACAAGATTTGTTATGTTCTTCAGTTTACATTCACATTGTTAATAACAAGTTAGCCGAGAATGTTAATGCGGCTTGTAGTTTCGACACACGCTCCTCCCAGCGAGTGAGCGAGTGAGTGGGTTTTTAGTTGGCTAACTGAGTAAGAGTGAGTGAGAGGTGTGAGTCAGGCATCCTTGTCGTCAGTTAATAGTCATCTTGTCAGTGAATATTGTATACCTGTATTGCTGGCTGGTGGGTTGGCTTACATCCTTCCCTGTACCACGCACATTCCCTCCCTGTCCCCGTCTATTCTGTCTCTCATCCCGTCTCGTTCCGTCCCATCCCATCTAGTCACGATCTATCCCGTTTCATTCCGTCCCATACCGACGGACGCAAGAGCTTGTAGTGACTATTATCCCACGGTGGCGGAAAAAATATAAACGTGTAAATTCTGACATGAAACTCATGGTTGATAACTTTTTGTGTAGCAGTTTCAATATAGGGTAATTTTTTGGTGCGTGTAGCTAGAAAATTACTTTCGCGTTGCCTTAGGATGACATGATAAACTACACGTTATTAAATGTTTGGTATTTGTATATGGGCCACTCCGTTTACTGTGACGAGAGGGTTTAGGACGCTGTGTGTGTGTGTGTGTGTGTGTGTGTGTGTGTGTGTGTGTGTGTGTGTGTGATGTGTCGTGGTAACGGCTGGTAAACATTATTCTCTGGGAGGTGGTCTGTTCATGGGAACAGCTTTATGACCCTTGGGTATGACTGTGTGACCTTTGACCTGACATTTAGGAGTTACTTTAAAAGCCAGCTTATTATATCCAAGTCTCATACCGTCGTGCTCAGTGATCGCACCGTCATGCTCAAGTGAAAGTACCTTCGTACTCAATGATCGTACCGTCGTGCTCAAGGATCGTACCGTCGTGCTCAATGATTGTACCGTCGTGCTCAATGATCGTACCATCGTGCTCTAGGACTAAGCACACATGATCATAGATACTCACCATCACACATATCATCAGAATGTGTTTCATAAAACACATATAGCACTACACATTACCGATGTCATCACACGGAAGCAAACATTTGTAGACAATTGACGTGAGGCAGAGTTAGACAAGTGCACACAGCACCAGTGTGGGCCAGCACGACGGACCCTCAGGTGAAACATTTTACAAAATAAAAAATTGTACAAAAACATCGTGATGGAAATTATCCAGTGCTGAACACAACCTTCTAATTACAGGCTTTATGTAACATACTGCTGTAACAACTAACGTAATTACAAGAATTATGACAGAATTATCCAAGAAAAAGGAGATATTAATAAAACGTTAAAGCACGATTTTTATAGCGTACACCTCTTACACATCTGAATTACAGTGTTGTAAAGTTTGGCGTATTTCTATCCTGTATGAGCATCTGTCATTGCTTGAGGCGGTGTGTGTGTGTGTGTGTGTGTGTGTGTGTGTGTGTGTGTGTGTGTGTAATTTCCTAGTTGTAATTACATATTTGTGCTGTGAGGGATGGGAGTTTTACCCTCCTGGAGCACCAACTCTTGAACATTCTCTAGTTTGTGTGTGTGTGTGTGTGTGTGTGTGTGTGTGTGTGTGTGTTTCCATATACTTTTATATGTGTATACCATGACCACTTCGTCCAAGAGTATATAGGCGCCTCTTCTGTCACAACTCTCCCAAACCTGGAAGTTTGGAAGACAACGAGAGGTGGGCAGCTTGACTGGTTCACAATCCCGCCAGGTCCAGGTAGTATAAAGCCAACAAACAGTTTTCACAAACAGTCATTCTTTATGGTTGAAATCCGACCTCGATCCTCTTCTTTCTTTTCTTCTTTTGTTAAATTTTTCCCGCCAAGCTATACAGCTCCGAAACTTTTAATATTGTTGTCACATTTTCTTATTTCAATCTCGTGTTTCCTGCCTCGCAACGCGCACCCCCAATACCCCTTTTTTTCTTCTTATTCTTCTTGTTCTTGCTATAGCAACACGAGTCACCCGATGATTATCTTTAATCATCGCTCGATTTTAAGTCCTTACATATTTGTAAATGTTTCTGACTGATGATACGTAAGTAGGGTAGCGAGCAGTGACGAGTGAAGGAGGGGTTCTCTCATGTCTCTGTTCCATTTTGTTACGCTCAGTGTCAAGTTGCAGTCGAGGTGGTGGTCAGTTGTTTTCCCTCCCCATCCAGTGCTTCTCTCCTAACCCGTGTGCGTCCTGTCTCTCCCTCCTCCTCCTCCGCTCCCTATCCGCATGCGGGAGGTGTCGTGTACACGTCTTTCCTAGCCTCCTCAATCCACCAAGGGAGGGTTTTGGCTAGGCGACAGTCCTTCTAGGGAACAGGAGAGGATAGGCTAGGAAACTGTGGGGCAGTTACACGAGTTGGGAAGACAAAACAGATGTGTCGTAGCTGGACAACCTAAAGCAATAGACTACCTTCCACCAGACGCTCTACCGTGACAAAGAATACTCGTAGTGGTAGTTGTGGTATTAGCAGTAGTAGTTGTAGCAGCTGTAGTAACTCTTGTCGTAGTAGAAATGCTAATGACAGCTGCAGGGAAGTCAGCAACAACAGCTGCAGTAGCAGCAACAGAAGTAATGAGAATAACTATAATTGTAACAGTAACGTCATAATATGCGTTTCATCATAACCTTCTGTAACCATTGTCGAGAAAAGGTCGTCAGTGTTGATCGGTTTATCCTTTGATGTGAGTCGTCTGGACGTAAATTCAATACTCCGTCACCCAGTACTTAATAATGATCAAATATGTTCGTCAGTAGCCTGTTGTGGTGAATTACTGCGTCGGACCATATCCTGTAGACGTGTCCCTCACAGAAATGTGAATATAAATTCGGACACACTAGGGGGCATGTGGAAGGACTTATTAATTTCCCAGGTATGTAATATTGTGAAAAATATATATCCCCCGCGTCTTTCCACAAGTCAGTGGGCAGTATTAATCAAGTTACATTTTTGTCATACATATTGGTTTAAAAGGCTCAGACTAAATTGCTTTGATTACGTGTGTTTAACGAAGTAGGTAAACCAGCGCTCTTCTCTGAGGAATACCCCCCCCCCATCTCCTACTGCCTACTGAGTGTATATGATATAGGAGACTTTGATCAGGTTCGGTGGGACTGGTAAAGCTTCGCTGCTTCGCCTACAGGGTTGGTAAGGGCGGGTAAATGAATCGCTCGACGGCAGCGGGGTTGGTGAGGCTTCGCTGGTTCGTCGGTTCGCTGGTTCGCTTTAGAGAATCGGTCTAGGCGGTTAGTGAAGCACTGGTCGGCTGGTGAGGTCTAGCTGGTTAGCTCAGAGGGTTGGTCTGGGCGAGTGAGTACAAAAGCATCCGTCTGTAGGTGAGACATAACTGATTTACTGAGATGGTCGTTCTGGGTGAACAGTGAAGCAGTAGTCGGCTAGTGAGGCTTTGTTGATTCACTGCAAGGGATTCGCCAGCGCTGTCAGTCTAAGTATTGTCAGTATTGTCAGCATTCGAAGCAGTATCGTGAATCAACTCTAAGATATAACCATTTGTTGTGAAAATAAGTTTGATTAAAAAGTTCTTTATCATGACTGTTGATTACGGGAAATACTAGATGAACAACTGAGACAAAACACATGAAGAACTGTAGATAAAAGAAATAGGCGATAAAGAGGTAAGATAGTGAGATAAACTGATAATGATGAGGGAATATTGATGCGTAAGAGAACTGGTGGAGTGACTGTAGGAGAGCGACGAGGCCTCGCTTGAGTGTGGCAGCTTCGTCAGCACCGCCACAGCTCCGCCACCTCCCCAGCCCCGCACCTTAATGTGATTGAATTCCAACTCGTCAACCAGGCAAAATCTCGAGATGCTCCGCGGGAGAACCGAAGCGGCGACACGCATTCACCCGCGGGACGATGTGACGTCACTGAATTCGTGCTCTGCACATTCACCATGGCCGGTGACGTCATCAGGTTTGGCCTTGGCCAGGACCCGTGCTGTCCTCTGTCTGTGTGACCTGACCAGCTGGCTATCCGCTCGTCCTTTCGTCCATCTATCCACTCATGTATATATCTATCCAGAGAGGGGGGGAGGCAGAGGGAGGTTGATCGGGGTGAAGGAACCACAAAGGTTTACATCACTCACGATGGAGAGGACAGACTCACGCCATGTGTCACTCAGTGATTCATTTCCTGGCAGTATTCACCCAGATTCATCATGGCATCTTAAGTCTCACGTCCAAAATAATGAATATAGAATAAAGATTATGACTCTTATGTGTGTAACACTTTATTGCTGCGACGCGGAAATTACTGAAATATTTTACTTTGTTGTGGAGCGCCACATTCTCCACAGAATAAATCATTATTTTTTTCAGGAAGATGAAAGTAATGAAAACTTTTTCTTCCTTGTCCACAGGCATGCAAATTTATATATATATATATATATATATATATATATATATATATATATATATATATATATATATATATATATATATATATATATATATGTTAGACATGTATATAGAGGCTGTTTGAATTTAAGATGTCATTTATGGCCATAGGACGTTAGATATAGAAATAGCTACAACTGGCCAATACATCTAGCCAAGACTGGGCGTGTCTAAGGCTACACCTGGCTAAGGCTACACCTGGCTAAGGCTACACCTGGCTAAGGCTACACCTGGCTAAGGCTACACCTGGCCAAGGCTACACCTGGCTAAGGCTACACCTGGCTAAGGCTACACCTGGCTAAGGCTACACCTGGCTAAGGCTACACCTGGCTAAGGCTACACCTGGCCAAGGCTACACCTGGCTAAGGCTACACCTGGCCAAGGCTACAGCTACACTGGGCGTAGCAGCAGCAGCAGCAGCAGCAGGAGGGAGCCCACCCATCGTCCCCTGAACCGTACGTCCGGCCGCTCCAGAAATAAATGTTGTGTGAAATAGTCAATTTTTCAGCAGCGGACGACGGAGAATTGAGTCTCGTGTGTGTGTGTGTGTGTGTGTGTGTGTGTCGCCTGTATATCTGCCTTTGAGTCTGTGTATAAGTGTGTGTGTGTGTGTGTGTATGCTTGTGGATGCGTATCTACAAGAGTATGTGTATACCTACACGTTTCATGATATTTTTTTATCTGTGTGTGTGTGTGTGTGTGTGTGTGTGTGTGTGTGTCTTTGTGTCTGTGTGTGTGTGTGTATGTGTGTGTGTGTGTATGTGTGTGTGTGTGTGTGTGTGTGTGTGTGTGTGTGTGTGTGTGTGTGTGTGTTTACATTCGTGAAATTTACATATGAATATACAGATGTTCATATGAAGGAAAAGAAATGAGCCTTGAATATCAAAGCTTAATATTCATACTTGATGATACTGAGTAATACTTAAATCTTCTTGTAATATGTATTTTGCTTCTCTTAACAACCTACATATGCAGAGAGAGAGAGAGAGAGAGAGAGAGAGAGAGAGAGAGAGAGAGAGAGAGAGAGAGAGAGGTGTGAAGGGAGGAGGTGGGAGAGTGGCGGCAATTGACAGCGTGCCAGTCACCTGACGAGCAAAACACTCCCAACCATCCACTAATGGCGCCTCTCCCTCTCCCTCTTCCTCTCCCTCTCTTTACCCTCCCTCTCCGTCCTCCAGTCTGTAAGCAGGGTGTGTGCGTTTAGCAGGGAGAGGATGCCGCCGTAGGCGGGTGTAGCAGCAGAGCCATGGGTGCAGTAGAGAGAGAGAGAGAGAGAGAGAGAGAGAGAGAGAGAGAGAGAGAGAGAGAGAGAGAGAGAGAGAGAGAGGCAGTAAGTCAGGACTCCAGATCTTAGGAGGCAATTGGTTTTATTTGCTCACTACTGATTAGAACTCGTCAGTGTTTTTACGGTCAATAATAAATCTGTTTATCAAAATACGCGACCTTTCTTGTGTATTCATCAAAGGATCCTGGACATTGCTCAGAGGAAAAAAAGATACACTATCTATATATCTATTAATTTACTAGATTAAAGGGATGGGAATGGATAAGTAAAAGGTGTAGTCTGAGGTGAATTCGTCATGCAGCAAAGAAGATATACCGTAGCTGCTAACAAGGTAGGGTGTATTGTCTTCATGTTCACCCTAAGTGTGACCTTTGACCTGGCCCTCAAGGGATCAGGTCAAAGGCCAGACCATCATAACCAAGAGCCGAAACGGCGTGTTCGGTGATGGTACCACATTGCTCAAGGGTCATACCGTCGTGCTCAAGGGTCATACCGTCGTGCTCAAGGGTCATACCGTCGTGCTCAAGGGTCGTACCATCGTGCTCAAGGTTAGTACCATTGTGCTCAAAGGTCGTACCATCGTGCTCAAGGGTCGTACCGTCGTGCTCAAGGGTCGTAACATCGAGTTCAATGATCCTCCTCTCGTGCTCCGGGGTCCGAACCGTCGTTCTCGAGAAGTTTACATCGCTGAATTTCACCCAAGTCTGATGAAACAAACGGAGCAAATATTTCTCCAGTGGAGCGAACGCGTCTCATTTAGTCTCCTCGTCCCAACAACTGACGGTATTCCTTCGCAAATCTGAATTTTCTTCTTATTCTTTTTTTTTCAACTTCCAATTTCATGAATTTCTTTTATATCAAATTGTACTGCATTTTGTATTATCAGCCATGTGTATATGAAGAGTAATTGCAATGCTTTTTTTTTTAATTACTGAAAATAATTACGGGGACTTGTTTTCCGACATATCCATTCATTTATGATTTATGGACGGGTGGTTGCTGTGCGCCCATTGGCTGCTGCGCTCCCGGGGTCCAGCCGCCAATCAGCGTGCAGTAACGTGTAAACAAATGCAGGAGTAGGGGTAAACAGCGGCCGATAGGGAGATTTGTAGCCTCCCCTGACGCTCGTTGGACAGGCCAGCAGGGTGGGTCGGAGTGGACTCTCGCTCTGCATGGTTAACCCTCATGATCGTGGTAGGCACGGCGTCCGTTCTGTCTGTGTGTCACCCTGGCAGCCCAAAACCATGGCAGTCTTGTTCTCTGTCGACTCCGCTCTCCTCACGCTCTATCGAACGTGCAGTAGACGAATAACTGGGGAGAAGGTGGAATAGAGAGGGAAAAGGAGGAGGAGGAGGAGGAGAGATGGTAATGTTCGCCTTGGATGATGACTTACCGTGTGTGTGTGTGTGTGTGTGTGTGTGTGTGTACTGTCACGACGCCTCAGCTCGGGCTCGTCTAGTGGCAGTATGTTGTCCATGATGGGGTTGTGGTCAAGCGCTGGGGCTCTGATGGGACTCGAGGTGCATGATGGCCAGGACGGGAGCCAAGGTCCTTGTGGCCACACGTCCAGTCCCTCCCACAGCCGCTGATGACGCCACGACAGGAGTTCCAGCGCCGTCATGGAAAACAAATTGGTACGTGGGGTTGTCGGTTCCACTACCTCTTGATGCATGGAATACCGCTCCTCGACCAACACCTGGATATGACGTCTTCAGCCAGTGACGGTCGCAGGCTGCTGTGTGGTGGCGGATTCGTCTGACTTACTTGCAGATATATATTTTTGCCTGACGTGGACTATGTTATCACTGATCTCTGGATATTACTATAAATAGAAAAAAAGAGGACATGACATAAAAAATGAGCAAAAGTCTAATAGTTTTTGAGGAAGTGAAAAGCTTGTATGTTCAAAGGAAACAATTCACGCTTGTTAAGAGAGCCATAAGTGGACACAAACATCCAAAGCCTTGTAGTAGAGGGAAGGAGACAGACGTTACAACCTCATACCTTCAGTTGTCAACGGCTTGGTCAATACTGTGTCCTATATGATGGTAAGGACATGCGAGCAGCCAGATCATGGAAGCCAAAACTCGAAGTAATATCAGGTATGGGAGAGAGAGAAAAAAAAAAAGGAGAATTGTCGACGTGGCGCAGAAAATGCAAATCGCACTTTGAGGTTAGAGTGAAAGATGATACTTGATAGGCAAGACTGATTTGCATATGACTGCATTAATGAAACACATAGAGCTAGGAGTTTCTTACTTGTCAAAGCAGTGCATCATACAAATAGGAATCAGTCCTTTGTATTACTGGAACATAAATGACGAAGAGAGAAGAATCCTTAAAATCTGACCAACTTCATTTTTTTTTTTTTCCATTTTCTTGAGTCAGTAATGTAGGATGATGTAGGGACGCCAAGATCGCTCAGACGTTACGTGGATACCAAGTTTATGTATTGCTTTGAGTTGCTGAGCCATAGAGCCATCACAGGAGATCGCAAAGTCGGGAGGAGTTCCAGAAAGAGAAATAAAACGAAATTGGGTAAGTGAAGCGGTAAATTTATGTAGGTTACGTTTGCTCTGCTGGGGGGATGCTGTCCCAAGCTGGAGGTAAAGAAATTTTTGAGACGGGATAAGGCATGAACCCAACAATATATATATATATATATATATATATATATATATGTATATATATATATATATATATATATATATATATATATATATATATATATATATATACATATATATATTTAGTGATGTACAGAAGTTCCGATATGTGTAGACATATGTAGAATATTCATCCCAGACGTATAAAGTATATTTCTAATACAAGATTTTCTGTTCACGTAAAACTCATGATGCCTTTTTACTTCAGTATCTTAAACTTGTTTTCCAGATATAAAGATCCTATAGCAACCAATCAAATAAGATTTTTTGTTGTAACGAGGTATTAAGGTCCTTCGCGTGAGAGCGAGCGGGATAAAGAATAATAGATTACCAGATACAGAGATACATCTAAGGTACCGAACTGCCCATAACAAACACAAACACAAACGAACGACTAGCCTTTGCTGGAGGGTCTTAGTGACGTGCTGAGGGAGGCTGAGCACATCCCACAGTATAATAACTTGACGAAACCCACAATGTGACCGAATCACGTCCATGGATCTGACAAAGTGGTGAACGCGCTAAACAACTTGGCTGTGCATAATGTATCGAACTCGCTAAGTAGCCCGCTTGGCACTCGCTCACTCCCTCGCTGGGAGAGCGGCAAAGTTCCAGGACATAAGTACAGATTTAAGACTCAGAGAGAGTGAGGGGGGGCGAGAGAAGTGAGAGAAGGGGAGAAAAAAGAGTTGAACTTAAAGTTTGATGAGAACATGAGATTCTCTCTCTCTCTCTCTCTCTCTCTCTCTCTCTCTCTCTCTCTCTCTCTCTCTCTCTCTCTCTCTCTCTCTCTCTCTCTCTCTCTCTCTCTCAGCCATGCCGTCAGACCCCTGATGATAGTTCCCACGGCTGCATCCGTCAGCCGGGAATGCATTAGGGGTTTTGTAATTAATCATTGGCCCTTAATTGCCCCTTTTTTGAGTCGTTAACCCACGCTAATTGCAATTAGGTTCTTGTATTTCTTTTCCCCTTTTATTGAAATTAATTTGGTTAAAGAAACTTCTTTTGTAATATTTGTATTATTTTTGGACTAATGATCAAGTCTACTCATCTATCAGTTACTAAATAATGAAATAATTCATCAATGTTTATCTGTATCAGGCCATGTACTGGACGGTTGTTTTGATCAGTTATTTAAGTAATTACTGGGTGAAGTTTTAGGACATCTTTCAAAGTTTATCATCAAAATCCGAGTTTTTGGCAACTGACTCTCTACAGTTCGTCCTGGGTCGCGACCATATACTTCAATAACTGGAAACGGAAAATACGATACAGGTGATTTTTACCAGTGCCCAGCCGGTTCACCAGTCTGCACCAGTGACCAGCATTCTACCAGTTTCCAGCAGCTTCCAGTTTCGTTGACATTTTACCAAACGTGAGCACACTCCAGCCAGATCCATCATACAATGTATTTTTTTTTCTCTTATAATTACCCCAGGATCCCTTCTTGTATCTTTCTTTATAATCACTGTAGGATCTCTTTCCGAGGGGGTTCTGGTGTTAACTAGGACTCTTTTACGATGGAATCCCGTAACTCAAGACTGCGCTACACTCAGTAGCAGGGACAGGAGGGACGCCGTTGAAGCGAGAGGTTCCCTGACGAGACTGGAGTACTTTTCCTTTCGTCAAACGACGATAATACAACCTCGCCTAAAGTAATTTTCCAGTCGTAGTGTAACCTCAAGCAGGAGGAGTCCGGTAGAACCTCAGGGAACGTATATATATATATATATATATATATATATATATATATATATATATATATATATATATATATATATATATATATATATATATATGAAAGAATAAAACCTCTCAAATGAATTTCATGTCATATGACGATGCTCTTCATATTCTATCATTTGCCTATCAATTAAATTCCATCTGAAGCCCAATATTGTACCAGATCCCATTAGCCGGAGGTAACTGGATTTTCGACTGGTTATCGTTTATTGTGCTGAATGTATTGGACGTTATGTTTTGAGTGGTCACCCGAATTGGCCCGCCCCCCCCCCCACCCCACCCCCCTTTTTTATGGGTTCCATTTGCCGGCGGCGGTGGGGGGGGGGAGGGCTGCTTCCCCCATCCCCCAATGAGAGTGAGTTACATGAGTTACATACGACGGTATGACCCTTGGGTATGATAGTCTGTGACCTGACCTCTCACATCTATCTGATTCCAGTAGTTATAAACTCATGAACAAACGAATGATAATGATAGTAATAATAATAATAATAATAATAATAATAATAATAATAATAATAATGATAATAATGATGATAATGATAACAATAATGATAATAATGATAATAATGATAATAATACTTCATGTGTTGCAGGTACGTGTACGGGTCGGAGAGGACCCTGTACATACAGGACGTGACACAAGCGGACTCCCACGCCTCCTTCATGTGTCGTGTGCTGCACCGGGCAGCCCGCACGCCCGTCACCAGCCCGCCCACCGCCCTCACCGTGCTAGGTAACGCCCGCAACCCCTTGGTTGGCTCAAACCTTTATCTGTCAACCTCGCGAACCCCTCTCAAACGTTGTCCTTAACCCCAAACCCTCTTAGTCTTATGCTCAACCTCAACCTTATTGCTCAACTTCAGCTTCTCGACCTCATGCTCAACCTTGCATTCAGATTCTCCCCCCTAAGTTCTCAATTCAACCTCAACCCCTAATATCCTCGACCTCACTCTCCGCCTTACATCCTCTCCTCCTATGTATGAACAATATATCTCTCACCTCCCTGATCCATCAACCCCCACCTCTCACACCCCCACCTCTCACACCATCAACCCCCACCTCTCATACCATCAACCCCCACCTCTCACACCATCAACCCCCACCTCTCATACCATCAACCCCCACCTCTCACACCATCAACCCCCACCTCTCATACCATCAACCCCCACCTCTCACACCATCAACCCCCACCTCTCACACCATCAACCCCCACCTCTCACACCCCCACCTCTCACACCATCAACCCCCACCTCTCACACCATCAACCCCCACCTCTCATACCATCAACCCCCACCTCTCACACCATCAACCCCCACCTCTCACACCATCAACCCCCACCTCTCACACCCCCACCTCTCATACCATCAACCCCCACCTCTCACACCATCAACCCCCACCTCTCACACCATCAACCCCCACCTCTCACTGTCTCTCTTTTCACTGGTCAAAGGTCCCCTCTGACGTTGGCAACCCGGAGTGACGTCAGCAACAGGGCGACCTGGTTCCCCTCGTATGATTGGTTACCATGGCAACAAGTTAGGATGCTTTCTTTACATAAGACTTTGTTAAGCCTTTTGTTAAAGGGTTAACTTTGATAAGCATTCTTTGTAAAGGCTTGTTCGATAAAAGCCATCTCAATATCGCCCTCAGTCCCTCACTCTTACATTGTTATTAAGCTCACACTGGCATACGTTGACAGTATAATACTCCTCACACTAGCGTATACTTATAATTCTCCCGCTAGCATACACTGGCAGTATGATGATAATCATACCACACATTTTCTTTCACATCATAATGTTCATACTACCACACACTGTCCTTCACCCTTCCAGCTTAATGCTCACACTAACACACCGGCATCCTTGCCACCGGCCTGGCTCATACTAAGCTATTAGCACCTTGGCAACTGCCTGGAATCCCTGCTGTGTGATCTGGAAGAATAACCGTCCATTTAATCGGATTTCCTCCGCATCCGGAATGATTTGCGTCCATACACCCCGACGATGCGTTAGGCGAACCTATGATGCACTCACGTCTGAGGAGATGATCAAGACACACTCGAGTCTAGAGATAAAGCTGGTGTAGAGTTAAGTATTTCATCACACACTTAGAACACACTTAAGTCATGGATTCATGGCTCGCCCCGTAACATTACAAAAGCTGTATAGAGTCTGTAGGTTATATAGAAAGTCTTTTGAGTGACAGTCACCTACAAGACGTCGATGGGCATCATGTCTTATCTCAGTGTCCTCCATGTTCTCTCCTTACAGCGGCGCCGTCGACGGACAGCCCTCCCAGGATGGACCCAGACCTGACGAGGATGCTGGAGGTGGTTGAGGGTCAACCCTTTACCATCCCATGCCTCGCCCACTCGCATCCACCCCCACACTACAGGTCAGTTACTTCAGCCCATCTCTCCTCCATCCTAACAACACTATCATCACCAGCATGGATGTAAACCCCTCGTATAACTGTCTGGTATCCTTGGTCTACCCTTCTCATCATCTCTTACACTCGCTGTCTCATCTAAGGCTTCATTGTCTGACGAACTTACCTACAGCCTCATGGTCGTGCCGACAATCTCTCTATCTCCCGCGCCGAATATCTCTTCATGCTTCTCATGTCTCCCTCAACGATTCTAAAATCATTTTCGAATCACCGTTCTATCATTGAATCATTGAGTAGTTAAGAAAGGTGTCCATTCAGCCAGGTGATAGACGGCACTACGAACAAGGTGTGGCTGCAATGTTTCAACAGCTTGTAGTTGTTCAGTGAACAGCAGTCATTCATTTGCCTGTTAGATTCTCTGAACCTCTTACAAGCGACCAAGCTCACCTCTGGTCTTCGTGTAGTGACCATTCCCTCTTCCAGGATTCAGCGTAATCGCCTTTCCATCTTGCGGCAGCCAACTTAATCACCATTCCATCTTGCAGCACTCGGAGTAAATCACCATTCTTTCTTCCAGCAGTCAACGTAAATCACCATTCCATCTTCCAGACGCCAAACGCATACTTCCAATCTTCCAGGACTTTACTTCGGTCACCATTCCACCATGTTATGGAAACCGAGCTGTCACTATCCTATTTTCCAGGGATTTATCTCAGCCGCTGCCTCCAGGAGCCAAGCCCTCCCCTCGCTGCCACCATCTAACACCCTAGCTCAGTCATATTCCCCTCTTCAAGGAATCATGTTAACTTTATATGGTTCGATTTAATGGCCGCTAAACCAAAAACCACAGCGGACGTCAGACGCGTTCCTCCAACCTATCCCATTCAACCACCCATTGATGCCTCTTACCTCACTCGCCATACCAATCTGTCACCCAAGTTCACCCACCGTCCCGTACCTTAGCAACCAAACTCCACATCAGCTCGTCTTTACGCAGCCCAGCTCCCCGACACCATTTCATCAGCCAGGAGCCCAGCTCAGCTCCCACCCAATCTTCCAGACTGGTTTAGTCTTCATTCCATTTTCCAGGAACTTAACTCAAACACCATCTCATCTTTTCTCTCGTGTTTCCCTCCCGTCTGGACTAAGCCCGCTCACTCTCCTTCTAAAGGCCCGAGTGACACTTCTTTAATACCTCCTCAAGTGACACCTCTCGTTGATAATCATGAATTTCAGGTGTTGTATTCTGTTACGGGAGCCTCGTACTTCAGACTTCAGAGATCACTCCTGATATTCATGAGACAGTGTCATTACGTCATGCACAAGAGACGCTCATCTCTGGTCACAATATTCATAACATCAGGAAATTTTGATCGGTCGTTTGGGATTTAGTCCTGTCAATTGCCAAGGGTCATTCAGGCCGGCAACGTCAAGTCACAACCACCAAATTAGGAAATCCTGAAGGCCTTTTTCAGGTGTTCAAGATGATTGCAAGACCGTACACACTCTGGCTGTATGTATGGCTCCTGAACGCCATCCATGCAACCTTAGTTACCTCAGTGTTACTGAGACTTATTGAACTCTAGCAGCTCATACAGGAACATGATATCAAGACAGTGACATGTTCCACGCGCATCATGTCCATTATGATAACCAGTAACATTGGGAGAATCAAAAAACTGAAAATACAGAGGGGTTCGAGCAGCCACTGTAAAGCTGGAGACCAAACTCTTGAAAATATCAACACCGTCCACAGCTAAAATGAATCATGCCCAACCCCTTCACCCCTCACCCCTTCCACCCCACCGGCCAGCGTTAGACAGCCTCTGCCGGCGTTAGACAACCCACTGCAGTGTCGACGTAGCCGGACGTGTCGAGGTAGCCCCTTGGAAAGGGAAGGGGGGGAAGGGAAGTGACTTACAGTAGCCGGACGTGTCGAGGTAGCCCCTTGGGAGGGGAAGTGGGGGGAAGGGAAGTGACTTACCCCTTTCTTATCCCGAGCCGGTCTAGAGGGAGAGGGAGGGAGTAATGTTTGGCGTTGACATGTTTACTGACGGGTCTTCCGTTCCGCCACCCACCCCACGCCGAACTCCTCTCTGCAGTGTTGGTCGGGGCTCAACAGCAACCTCTCCCACCTCAATAGTTGAAGGGGGGAGAGTGGGAGTGAGGATGGCTTGATACGCTTTTTAAATGAAACTGAGAATGTGAGTACATACGAGGGAGAGTGGCCCGTCCATCTTCATGTGTCCTTAAGTAAAAGTCTGGGCATTGAGGGAACCAAAGACTGGAGTGTGTGTGTGTGTGTGTGTGTGTGTGTGTGTGTGTGTGTGTGTGTGTGTGTCTGTGTGTCTGTGTATTGGAAAGACTGTGATTGTTTGACGCCTTTGGTCACAGCGACGGCACGATCTTTAAGCAGGTCTATACGACCCTCGAGAGGACCCTGTTCTTTGACGGACTCCAGACACTTATTCTGGGGCAGAATACAGACACCTGTTCTTGTAGGAATTACAGTACAGCTGTTGCTGGTGCTGCGCCGGTGAGGGAGCAGCCTGAGAGAGAAGCCCCTTGTGTCGGAGCAGCCTGAGAGAGAAGCGCCTTGTGTCGTTTACATCAGAGGAATCATAAGGTATTACCAGCAGATTGATAATGAGATTTCCTCAACATCAGAAGAACTAGAAAGTTCCTTTGCTCTAATTGAGCAAGGAAACGAGCTCGGCTGTAAAGGTAGTTCTCTGTTTACCTCAATCGAATTACGGGATGGTTGGAAAAGAAGCTTTAAATGGATTTACCAGACGCCAGGTGCGGAATCGCAAGAGGGAAAAAAACAGCTTTAAAAGCCTGGAGGCAGTAATGAAGGCAAGGCTGGATGGTACCCATCTCACCTGCCGTGGCTGGGAAGGCATTATAGACGCACAGTTTCCCTCGTGATAATTTCCAATTTTCGTGTTTCTGAAGGAGAGAGAGAGAGAGAGAGAGAGAGAGAGAGAGAGAGAGAGAGAGAGAGAGAGAGAGAGAGAGGGTCGTTCAGTGGGGGAGAGGGGTTTACGTTTACGAATAACGCTCTACGTGACCCCCACGCTCATAAGACTGCAACCCGTTAGTCTAGTGGCCTGACGGCATTGTAGCCTGACGTAAGCTAACCTGACCTGTGAACTACAAGGATTTAGAGACGTGGAGGAGTCCCTGGAGGGAGGAAGGCCACTGGACTGGACACAAAAGATCATGGGAGGTGTTATGCTGCATTCGCTTGTAGGCCGAGCTATACCCAGAGAGAGGCGGGCTCTGTGTGGGGGAAGGGTGTACAGAGATAGATCTGTGTGGGAGACTGAGGGAGCGGGAAGGAATGTGTATAGGTAGATCTGTGTGTTGGCGGAATGTATATAGGTAGATCTGTGTGTGGGTAGGAATATATATAGGTAGATCTGTGTGTCGGGAGGGATGTATGTAGGCAGATGTGTGTGGGAGGAGTATTGTGAGGGAGGGAGGGAGGAAGGGATGTATGGAGAGAGATCCTCTAGTCCAGCGCTGATGGAAACTTGAACCCCTCGCATGATAGACCAGTCCGACCCCAGTGCTGGAGAGGTGATGGATACGTGAATTATTTTTTTTACGTTTTACAGAATTAGTTACATCATGGGCTGCCTCTGCTCGGGTGATAAACATAGAGCTTTTTTTTCTTTCTAAATTCTCTCCACACGGAAGGATGATTAAAATTTTTGTGTATAAGTTTATGGTTAATGCTTGAACACGATGGTAACATCCTTGGATGAGATGGTACGACCTTTGACGTGACCTTTAGTTGTCCTCCTGTTCTGGGATGGTAATACGGTTCTCAGGGGGGATTTAAGGGAACCAGACCTCTGGGTTAATGGAACACAACCCGTTATAATAATAATAATGATAATAATAATAATAATGATAATAATAATAATAATAATAATAATAATAATGATAATGATAATAGTAATAATAACGTTTGGGCCAAGTTGGTTGACAGTGGGACAGATGAAGGCACAAAAGATGACAGACAGTAATCAGTGACAGTTACGCCACCGGAAGATGAGGGAATAATCATCGCACGAAATGGAAGAGAGGATGAGATGAAGATAGGAACCAGGCTAGGATGGAGTTGGATGGGTCAGTGAGGCACCACATCGGGTACATGAAATAGGTATTGTTCTCGGCAGCTGGATGAAGGGGCTGTTCATATGAATCAGATTCAAAACAGATGAACAATGAACACGACGAGCCCCTAAAAAAAAAAATAAAAGGACAAATAATGATAGACAATAGACAATAATAGACTTGGCCGGTGTTATATATAAATCTATCGTAATAGATTAATATTCCCAACAGGAAGAGGATTGGAGGTTTGGATATATACACCCGATCTGTTGAAGAGAGAACCTGCCGCTCTCTGCCTCAGTAACAAATTCACCATTTTTGTGTGAATAAAGTAATATCGAATTGAAATTGAGTGCTGTGTCCTACATGGGAAAGTTTGTTATATACTGCCCCCGCTACAACGAACATAGCGAATTTCAGCGTCCGACCCACGTGCTGGTATATGTGGCATGAACCATTTATGAATTTTGATCACCGTTACCATACTGGATGAACGACTGGGGCGATGAGACTTCTGTTATAGGGTCATAGGGAGAATGGATGGTTGCCTATGATAATGAGGGTGAGCGTGGGTATAGGGTAATTAGTGGCCCTATGGTAATAAGGGACTAATGTGTAGGGAAGGTAATTAGCCTCAATGACCTCTTTAAATATACATTTGGATAGGATTTCCTTGGGAGTTGACAGATGTTATGAATTAACAGCCTGACTCTTTAAATAAGAAGAAAGAAAAAAGATTATATTTCATCGTGTCACTCTCCCTCTCTCTCTAAAGTTCTCTTATCTCATCCTTATCTTCCTTGATGTCTGTAATTCCACCACTCGGCTCAGATGAACACACCTGCTATCACCCGTACCGTCTACTCTCTACTGGTGGGAACCCCCCCCCCCCTCCACCTTGCACTATCACCCTGCTGGCGCTGGCCTGTGGCAGGGCCAGCCCGCAGCGCTCACCGCGTGGGGGAGAGAGAGAGAGAGAGAGAGAGAGAGAGAGAGAGAGACAGACAGACAGACAGACAGACAGAGAGAGAGAGAGAGAGAGAGAGAGAGAGAGAGAGAGAGAGAGAGAGAGAGAGAGAGAGAGAGGCCACAAACACAGCTTGATATACGAAAGAACGAGAGCCCACGCAAACACCAGTTGACCCGCCCGACCTCCCCATCACCATGGGGCGAGTGTGATCAGCGAGATCCGCTTCATATTGACCCAGGGGATTAGGTTTCCCTAACAGCCCTTGATTGGACGGGATCCCCATATCAAAGGATTGGGGCTCTTCCCCCCCCCCCTCCCCCTTTCCCCCATCCCCGGAGCTACCCATCACTGGACATGGTACCCCAAACTGAAGGATCAGGTCACTACCCTACCCCCCGCAACAGCCCAGTCTCCACTGATTGATCAGGACCCACAATCCAAGGATGAGGTCTCTCTCTCTCTCTCCCTCCCTCCCTCCCCTTCCACAACAACGTCCTCCACAATCCACCCTGATTGGGCAGGATTCTCCCATCCTTTATGAGAGGATCAACCCTCTCCCACCCCGCATCACAACCCCTTGATTGGGCAGGATTCCCCTCATTACTCGATCACTCCCATATCCTATCCCTCAACCACATCCCTTAACTACCACCCACTGTTAGGCTACCTTCCCAATCAGGGTCGCTGAGGGCTTCCAGGGTCGCCACAGTAGATCCGGACAACCGTAGGGAAAGGGGTCGACTGCAAGCCAGAAAATTGCCAGCGATGGTGGGATTGGCTGCCAGATTGATCTGAATACTGCAACGTGAGAGAGAAAGGGAGAGAAAGAGATAGAAAGAAAGTGAGAAATGCACAATGGTATGAGGAAAAAAAATTTGGAAAACCTTTTGGGTAAGAGAGCCAGCTTAAAAGAAAATATAGCCAAGCCTCAGTAAAAGAGAGAGATAAAGATTTGAATGCTAAATTATTTCAATCCCACCTGTTACGTTGTATAAACTGACACCGTTAACAGGTAGAGTGCCAGTGACGGCAGAGTAAACCCCACGTTAAGAGGGTTAAAGCCTGAGAAGACAGGGTTACAACCCATCTGGAGGATTAGATCCTGTGAAGACGGGGTTAGAAGACATCCTTTTTTCATTCTCTTTTTCCAAGACAGCTATAAGTACGAGTGTATATGATTTGTGTATATGTAACTACATATGTTTGTTAGAATGAATAGATTATATATATATATATATATATATATATATATATATATATATATATATATATATATATATATATATATATATATATATATATATATATATTTTTTTTTTTTTTTTTCATACTATTCGCCATTTCCCGCATTAGCGAGGTAGCGCTAAGAACAGAGGACTGGGCCTTTGAGGGAATATCCTCACCTGGCCCCCTTCTCTGTTCCTTCTTTTGGAAAAAAAAAAATAAAAAAAAAAAACGAGAGGGGAGGATTTCCAGCCCCCCGCTCCCTATATATATATATATATATATATATATATATATATATATATATATTGATCCAGCGTAACCAATGTTTTAATTATTGCAGGTAAGTTAGTGGCACTGTGGTAAGTCTCATTATGAATCTTGTGAGTCTTGAGTCTCATCATGTCTTATCATGGTCCTCATTATGAGCGTCAGCTAACCATGCCTTGGTGTTGATCTCTCTTTGGCAGCTGGTCCCGTGAGGGCGTAGGTGGGGAGCTGAGCACAGTGGGCGGGGGCGTGGGCGTCGCCGTGGGTCGGATGTGGGTGCGGGGTGCTGTCGTGGGCGGGGCGCGGGCGGGCCCAGCCGACGCGGGCGGGTACACCTGCGTGGCGGCCAACGGGGCGGGCACAGACACCGCCCACTTCACCCTCACTGTCGTCCAGGAGCTCCAGATTACCGCCCACCCGCCCCTCCAGGTCAGTACCTCCTCCAGGTCACCTCTCACCCTCCCATCCAGGTCAGTACCTCCTCCAGGTCACCTCCCACACTCCCGTCCAGGTCACCAACCCTGGCCATCACCTCCCCTCTTGCTATACCTCCGTCATTTTCAAGATTAATTATCAACTTAAATGTCTGGTTTTTCTCTCCCATTCTTTTGTATAATTTGATCATTCTTTTTTTGGGAGAAACGCCAGACTTTTTGCCTTTGAAATACAATTAGTTTCTTCTGCAGTGAAAAGAAACATAAAAATTTTTAATTAACAGTAGAACAGTTTTTTCTAGTTTGAAAAGGTAATTAATTCTTCTGTTATGTGCGAAGACCCTGCCCCAATGTTTTGCTCTTGTGAATGTGTTCAGCTAAAGGTTTCGTGTGTTGCATGTGAAATCCAGTAATGTGAAGAGTTCTGTACATAGATTTATATTATATTATATTATATATATATATATATATATATATATATATATATATATATATATATATATATATATATATATATATATGTATATATTTGTATATATATATATATATATATATATATATATATATATATATATATATATATATATATATATATATATATACATATATATATATATATATATATAACATACAAACTTCCAGCAGCCAGGATCGAACCCGGGACCCCCTGCGTGGCAGGCGGGAGCGCTACCGCTGTGTATATATAGATATATATATATATATATATATGTATGTATATATATATATATATATATATATATATATATATATATATATATATATATATATATATATATATATATATATATGTACCTGAACCTAATGTGTAGTTTTACAGCAGTTAGGAAAATGCCTTTAGCTTCAAGTAAGCAGAGTTGGCCCCAGGTTTAGTCTGTCGCTCCGTAAAACACCTTTGCCCAAGTAAACAAAAACATGTGAGCGTTGCGAGTAGTCCGGCGGGCGGATCCAACCCCAGTGCCGGAGGATCTTATACCCTAACCTTCTTTTGTTTGACCTTTAACTTTTTCACCTCTTCATCTATCGAAGGCTTTATCTTCCTGCGCTCTCTTTTCCCCTCTGCTCTTCTCCTCTTTCATCACCTTTAATTACCACATTGTTAAGTGCGTTTTTCAACCCCGCGTGCAGCCGGTGAGTCAATATTTACAGGGCTTGGAGTCCCGGCAATAGAAGGAAGACCGCCGCCATTTTCATAGATACGAGAGCCTCTTGGCGCCCTCCCCGCTCGGGGTCTTCCAGATTTCCATCTCTTGAGCGGCTGGTGGCTGGCGGGGGGAGCGGCCGGCCGGTATTGGCAGCGGCCTCTGGGAAGCGGCCCACAAGAGGATCCTGGTGAATTTCAAAGGCAGGAGACGAGAGTGGTGAGGGCAGCCAAGGGCTACTCCGATGGATTCTAGAGGAAGAAGGAAAAGATTATTGGTCTGAGGTGGTGTGTGTGTGTGTGGCGGGGTAGCTGGCAGGAGAGACCAGGGTTCTGGGAAGCCTCGCCGGGAATCGTTTAGTCATTCATTAACTTTTATTGGATCGGGCCAGTTTTAATGGCTACTCGGTAGTGGTTGCCGGAGGGGATTATTAAGATCCTGAGGTTCAGTTTCGTATGATCAGTGAGCACGGACCCTTAAGGCTGTCGGCTGAAGCCTGTGGTGTTCTCTGTTTCATGGGATATTCGAGTAGACGTGTGTCAATCCAGTCTTCAGTCTCATTTGATCTTCGTCCTACGGGTAGTTTTGTGTATGAACCTTCTGGTCCTCACTGGAGGCTGAGCGAGTAGGTTCTGACCCGCACTTCAGGCCCCTGTAGTGAACCTTGGCACTGAAGAATCATCAGCATATAAACTTCCTCTGAAATTCCTATTGTTGTTAGATGTCCATCAGGTTCCGTGCTGTGGATCCGAGTCTTCTGGTATCTGAAGTCGTTATACTTACTTGAGTATTATGCTTACCTATGGAGCCGGGACGTTACCAGTAAATGTATACAGAGATGGAGCTGCTTCCCTCACGGCTCACGAACACTGTTTTCGTAACTTCTGCCTTTTGTTCAGCCGTGGAAGTTCATGAGCTGTGTCTTGCGTCGAAATGAAAAGGAGAATTGGAGTTTTGAGGTGATCATGAGGCAGCTCGATCGATGTATGGTAGGTACGTCATCATAACGGTATCGTGCAGCTGGTAGACACGTCAGGATAGCGGTATCGTACAAACGGTAGCCTCGACCAGGTCTGTTTTTGCGAGTACAATAACAGTAAGTATCGTATACAACAGTTAGGATGGCTTTACCGTAGACACGAATATCGTTGTAGTGTCACACGAATGGCAGGCCACGAATAGGTAAGATATTTACAGACATCTGTGTACGACAGGAAGGGATAACGTTCTCGCTCGCATTTAAGAAGTCATGGATGAGACATCATTATCGGGCATCTGGCACACCCATAAGAAGATCAGAGATCGCCGTCGTACCGGAAGGATCTCATTATGAGCCCTCACGTAATGTGACCTTAAGCCATCACTTACGCTATCATCCGGGACTCCCGCCGCCTCCCTCCGCCTCCTCCCGACGGACCGCCATTGATTATCGAAATCGGATGAATTATATTATTCGGCCGCAAAGGTGCGATTTTCGAGGCTCGGAAATTCCGTGGGAGTCAGTCTGTTATCGACAGTCTGTGGTGCTGGACCCGAGACGATGGAGGGAAGTATGTACTTAGGGACGTCGTACACACGGCTTGTTAACCCGGTCAGAGAAGAGGTGGCTAACTTGACCCCCCGTGACCCCGCCCTAAGCTGACCGACCTGGCTTCGAGAGACTCCCTCTGCTGACGACTCTGACCAGGCAGGCCTTTGATATATGACCGACGCAACCTCTCTCTCTCTCTCTCTCTCTCTCTCTCTCTCTCTCTCTCTCTCTCTCTCTCTCTCTCTCTCTCTCTCTCGTTATTACAGGTGAGAGAAAAAAAATGACTAAATTGTATTTCAAAACGAGAGAAATCTCAAAAATGGTCTCTCGTATATTATCCTACTCTTCCAGCCTAGTAGTTCCCCGGCCCTTATCAATACCCACCTCTCTCTTCTTCTCTGAGAGAACTGGAATAATTAGACATTCAAAATGTTAATTAGTGTCTTGCGGGTGATGGCCCTGGCAGCCTCAGGCGGCCCAAGTCACGCTCCGTTGTATCAAGAAACGGAACTCTTTAATGTTGGTGTACCGTGTGTTGACCCGTGTGGTCTCTGGTACCGTGTGTTGACCCGTGTGGTCTCTGGTACCGTGTGTTGACCCGTGTGGTCTCTGGTACCGTGTGTTGACCCGTGTGATCTCTGGTATCGTTACATTTATTAGTCAGTAAAGCATTACTTGGGGCAAGAGGAAGATATACAAACAAGAACCAAAGAGTAATCTATGTAGGTATATAATTCATATATAATTTATATATAATTATCCCTGGGGATACGAAAGAAGGAATTCTACCCACATATTCCCTGCGTGTTATAGAAGGTGGTAGCTTGGGGACTGGAAATCCTTCCCTCCTGTATTATAGTCTAAAAGAAGGAAGAGAGGAATGAGACAAGCGAGGATTCTTCCCTCTAAGGCATCATACACTGTATACCGTGTCAGTTGTGATGTTATGTATTGTGTCTGTAATGTTTATGTACTAACATGTAACCTCTGACCACGTGTTGCACGCGCGACCAGCAGATGGTGTCGGCCGGTTCCCGCGTCACGATCGCGTGCCGCGTGCAGGGGTCGCCCGTGGCCGAGGTCCGCTGGTACCGGGACGGGTCGCCGCTCCACCCACACACGCACGCCCACATCCTGCTGCAGGGGCGGGACACCCTGGCCATCGCTGGCGTGGGTGAACGCGACGCCGGCATGTACCAGTGCGTGGCGGCCAACAGTGTGGGCGAGGCGCAGGCCACGACCCAGCTTAGCATCAGAGGTGAGGACGCGCCTGCAGCCGTACACCTGACACGTTCACTTGTCCCTCACTACACACACACACACACACACACACACACACACACTTGCCAGGATCACAACGCCTGCGCCACAACCTCATCGTGCCACATCCCAGCTCAGACAGACTGCTACAAGAACGGCCCACAACCCCACCATTGTGAATATCATTAATAATCATGTAGACGGACACCCAAGTGTTTGTGTGTATGTTTACTCCCCTCTTTTCTCCCCTCTTTTGCGCGCTCGCGCGTTTGTGTATGTGTGTTTTTCCAGACTTTGACTGATATTGATTTGATAAACCATTTATTTCTTCTTCGTCTTCATCTATTATTATTTTCATACATGACAGCTGGGGAATGGGCGTCTGCTGATGAGTCAATTGTTCGGTCGTTTCTGACGCTGTGGCTGGAACAGTAGTTAACCTACAACGTTATTAACAGTTAATACAAGTCCAGGTGGCTCACCATGTTGACCTCAAACGGCCCTTGACTACACGTGAAAAACATTCCCTCCTTCCCCCCTCCACCTCACGTTTCTCGATGTCTCCCTCACACGACGCACTCCACTGGAGTCTGTATGTACTCACAACACAAACAACAGTACTCTCCAGGGTAATCCTTGCCTCGGGAGTGGCCAGCAGAACCCTATTCAGGCATTCTGTCCGTCCCCCTTACATCTCCCCTCGGGGGACTCTTAAACCCCAGGGAGGGCAACACCTTGCCTATGGTAACCCTCCCTGGCTCTCTCTTTCATCTGGACCACTCGCTCCTCAAGATTATTTAAGTGTCCTTTAGGAAGGAGGGAGGGGTCTGAGGCCCTTATTTCTATATAGAGCAGAAGTGTACTGCTGTGTGTCCAGCTCACTTATCATAACCTTACCAGTGTAATGTTCCAGACGTCTACACCCTCACTGCATGAGAGAGAGAGAGTAGCTGTGTACAGGAAGGTTAACAGTTTGTGTTGAGGATGGTGGAATGACAATGTCCTTCTGTTGGCTCAGAACTCTTCCAGGAGTCAGCAGCCGGGTGTCGTCCAAATATATGGTGATAATAGTGTTCATCTTACAGAACCCTTCTGTAACACTGGCTTTATATTCTAGCTCCAGCGTGCACAGTTGTTATGCGGAGGAATCATTCCGTAACACAGTGTGTCGCAGCTGTAGTGGGTATAGTGGTAGTACATCAACACTGTAAGATTACAGTCATTCTAACTTGAATCTTATACTCGTTTTTGTTTTTTCCTCCCATCCCTTGTCCCCCACCGGTCTTCCATACTCACACCTATACACACATGTATTCCCACATACTCACATACGACCTACACCACACCCGGGTGACAGACTCGCCGCCTGTGTTGCGAGAGACGTTCATCGAACAGACGCTCCAGCCCGGCCCGCCCGTCTCCCTCAAGTGCACGGCCATGGGCCACCCGAGCCCTGTGGTCACCTGGTCCCTGGATGGTCGACCCCTCACGCCCTCGGCCGCCCACTACGGCGGCCAGCGGGTGGGGGTGGGCTCCTGGGTGGGCGTGGGGGGCCAGGTGGTCAGCCAGGTGAACATCAGCAGCGTGGACCACCTGCACGGCGGGCTGTACACCTGCACGGCCGTCAACGCTGCCGGACACGTGCAGCACGCCGCCAGGCTCAACGTGTACGGTACGTGCGGCACCATCTCTTTATCCCCATCATTCCATGACCCATGTAGCGTCTTGCCCTCGCAACCCTGTAGAGCAGAGCAGAGTCTAGTCTGCTCTATAGGACTCTGAAGGCAAGGCTATAGTTATCTAGTATGCAGGTAATCATCTAAGGATCTATAGAGAACACTAGATAACCCAGAGTTTATAACCCATGGTTCTGTAGAGCACGTGAGATAATACAGAGCTCTATAGAGCGTATTAGATGATCCAAGTCCCTGGACATCACATCCAGAATGACCAAATGCGTAACTGGTGTGTCTTATTTATTCACTGATCCTAGACCAGGAGCCTGCATGTTACTCCTGAATCACAGAGCTGCTGAATCACTTATTTAGATAATTGTTCATTAATGGCTGTCAGGGGACGAACACCACTTTGGATGATTGGTTGGAGGATACCTCGTTCCGATGGTCAACAGCGAGCAGCGTTGAGTGATTGAGTAATCGTTCCTGTGGGGAACAAATGGTTGTTAATGATTTCAGGTTGATGATCATGTGGTAAATAAAAGACATTTGAGTGTAAATGATAATGTCTAGGTACAGTAACGTGTTTCATTTATGATAAAAGCTTATCTTATTTCAAGTAATGACATGAATCTCTCTTTCTCTCCCATCTCACTTTCTCTTCCTCTGTCTCTACGTCTCCCTGTCTCGCCATCTGTCACCTGTCTCTAAATCTGTTCTCCGTATGGCTCTTCATCTATTCTCTGCCTTGCCACCAAATCTTCCTTCTCTTTCCATCTATTCCGTCTGCACATCTGTTCTCTCTCGTCCATCGTCGCCCGAGCAGGCCCCCCGACGACCAGGAAGCCGGCCAACGTGAGCGTTGTGGACGGGTCGGAAGCGTCGCTGGTGTGTCCGGTGGCCGGCTACCCGCTGGCCACGGTGTCCTGGACGCTGCACGGGCGTCCCCTCACGCCCACGGCCCGGCGGACGCCCCGCGGGGACGGCACCCTGGCCATACAGAGGGTAGAGGCCGAGTACGACGTGGGCCACTACTCCTGCATCGCCTCCGACGCTCGGGGCCGCACCGCTACCGCCACCTTCTTCCTCTCCGTCGTCAGTAAGGAACTCCCCGGCCTTCTGTCTACACCTAATTGGTAGTTCGTTGTTACATCTGTGTTCGCTAACAGGCATAAAAGCCTATAATGCTTTGGTAATTACGAACGATCAAGCGGATCCTGGAGGGTAGTCCAAGTGTCTCAAATGTGTCGTGTTCTGATCATCATGCCGTCATCACCAGGACTTTAAATCATTCTCCCGTCATCAAACTGGGGTCGTATCCATCCATCTTCCACCTTTCCTCCACCATCAACTCGGGCGGTCAGGACGACCCTGGTGCTCCACTTCTCCTCCATCACCCACACTTGGACCTCCACCATCCACTTAACTTTTTTCATCTTTGCACAGACTCCCGGCTGATCTCTGTGCGAGTCATTGAGGAATCTTTTATTAATTATTCAGATTGCAGGCCGGGTTGGGTTCGAGCCTGGAGTGCTCCACTCACCACCAGCTTCATATTTACCCTCAGCCAAACCCGTAGATTGCATGAACTCAAAGTTCCCTCAGTTCTTTAATCTCTAATATACATATGATCCTGAAATATCATGAATTGATTTATTATAGCCGGCTGTTATGTAAATTTAAAACATCTTTTCAAAACATAGACTTTCATTTAATCACTGGTATGCATTAGTAGATCAAACTTTAATTGAGTTCTGCTAGAAAAAAAAAGATTGCTGAGGGCAAAGCTCTTCTTCCTCCGATATTCATTAATCCAGAAACGTATCCGACGATAAAGACTGCTTGGCTGAGCGCGTCCCCCCAACCCTCAGGGAAGTACGACAACGTCAGCAGCTTCGGCAGCAGGCACGCGCGCCTGCCCACCGTTCCGCTGGGTCCATAACGCTGTCTTACGAGTCGCTAAAAATTCTTATATTTATATATTCATCTTTCTGGCTGGTGGTTGGAGTACCCTCGCTCGTGAAGACCCCGGACATCTTCGTTTGTAATACATTTGTTCGCAATATCTTACACAGTGTAATCACAGTTCCATTAACTCGTTTTTTTCAGATGTAGTAAACACACACACATACACACACACACACACACACACACACACACACACACACACACACACACACACACACTTCCTCGAGATCAAGGAAGATAATTACATGTTAAAATAGTCATGACCTTGTAATTAAGTGTACTATTTTCTCTCCCCCACTTCCTACCTTCCCCTTCTGACCCCAACCTCACCCTCCTGAACCTATCCTTCCCGTGTTCTTTCCTTCTTATTCTGTCTTACAAAATCTCTCTTCTTTCATGTGTTTATCATTCGTTCGTTGTTCTCCATTTCGTGTCTTCTTTCTCTTCTTCATTGTCTTACTTTATTGTTCCCTGCCATCTCTCTCTCTCTCTCTCTCTCTCTCTCTCTCTCTCTCTCTCTCTCTCTCTCTCTCTCTCTCTCTCTCTCTCTCTCTCTCTCTCTCTCCAACACCTGTCATCTGTCTCTCGTCTTCCGTTCCTCTCCGTTTCCCGCTGCCCGTGACAGAGCCGCCAGTGCTGGCCGAGTTAAAGTTCCCGACGGGTCTGGTGGAGGGTATGCGACTGTCGGTCGCGTGTTCCCTGCTGAGCGGCGACCTGCCCATCAGTCTGCGGTGGTCCCGGAATGGCCGGCCGCTGCCCCGGGACCCCGTCCTCACCGAGACTCACTCCCAGTTCTTCTCCAACCTGGTGTTCGCCGACATCCGCGGCAGACACGCCGGCGAGTACACCTGCACCGCCTCCAACTCCGCCGCCTCGTCCACGGTCACCGCCACCATGCACGTCAGGGGTGAGTTGTCCATCCTGATAAGTGTGTCCTCTCTCTCTCTCTCTCTCTCTCTCTCTCTCTCTCTCTCTCTCTCTCTCTCTCTCTCTCTCTCTCTCTCTCTCTCTCTCTCTCTCTCTCTCTCTCTCTCTCTCTCTCTCTCACTTTTCGTTTCTTCCAAGTCCTAACCTTGGAACGAGTGTTGTGTAGAGAGGCGGGTCGTCCTCGCTACGTGTTCTACCTTCTCCAGGTTCTGAATCACTGGTCTCGCACTGTGTCATTGTTGTGTCTAGATTTCTCCACATGTGTATGTGTGTTACCAGTTACATCCATGTGTTATGCCTGACATGTAAGTCTGTCTTTGTTACATTCATAATCCTTATAATAGAACTTATTTACTTAAAGACAAGTGAGAGTTATAGTGGACATCTGTTGTATAAAAGTAGCATCTAAAGTAGTTCTCAGTTCATCACCTTGATAGATCAGACATGTTATCCCTCACGTTGGATCAGATCCGGACGAGTTCTTTACACTTCATGCTCTTGAAATATTTACCCTCAGCAAGTTGTGCATCAGTAAGGGTCGGATTCTTCAATGAAACTGCCGATTTTCAGAGCAATGGAGAACACGTTGCTTTAATATAGAAGGAAGAATCAGCTGGAGTTGGTATTATGACTGGTTAGTGCCAGCGATGATAACCAGAGCATGAGAAAGGAATTTGACTCAAACTGGTGGAGAGGACGTCTCTTGTCCCTCAAGGGAACGCATCGCTCCTCCCCCCGAGGCAGTAGGGAGAAGGGGTGGTGTTGGTCGTTCCTCCAGCTGTCTCAGGACCTGCCAAGCCGGTCTCAAGGCTGCAAATAGGACTGTCAGTTGATAGTGGTAAGAATAAACGTCTCGAGACACGGCGGGTGTAGAGTGGAAGCGTCAACACGTTCACACACTGTCTTTTGTTCCGATACAACTGAATGGAAGTGGGTCTACAGTGGCCGCCTTTGTTACTGCTAGATCTGCTGATGTGAGACTTTTTTTTTAGATTTTTTTCTTTTCATCTTGATAACAGATATAGTGTATATCTCTAACTATTGCATCTTGATACGATGGGAGTTTATTACACATCAGTTTAATGCTGTCAGACGTTACGCTTCTCCGTTGAAAAGCATTCACACAGACTTGTGAGAGAAAGACCCAACTACGAAATATATTTAGGAAAAATGATTGTCATGATTACCTTTAAAGTTAAGGTTAACGTAATTTGCGTATCCGATCTGGCAATACTGTGACCTCAGTAGACATTGACCGTGACCTGGTGTGACACGGTTCTACGCTGATGACAATCTGAACGTGATGGTTGGCCTGCCTGAGATAGCTCTCAGCTGAGGGAGTTTGTTTGTGTAGCTGTAGTTGTTGTGACGTGGCCAGGCTAGCTGGAGACAGACCAGGTTGTTGTGAGGGGAGAGTAGCTTTTATATCTCTTGTGGTATAGGACGATTTGTCGGTTATTTGGGCTTTAAAAATATCGACTGCCAGGGTCTTGAAGGCCGTCCACGTCAGGATGTAACCAACGATTAAGAAAATCTTCAACACTTTTTCCACTTCTTTTCATTCATTTTAAAGACCATAAACATTGCATGTATGACCCATGGAAGTACGACATCTCCTTCATGTGCTGGACGTGCTGGGACGCAGGTGCCAGACGCCTCCACACATCACACACCACACAATGCCTCGAGAGACAAACGGCCTCACTTTATTTGGCACCCTTCTGCAGTCCCCCTTTGATCTAACGCCTTATCAATACTGTATTTGAAATGTCCCTCCCTTCTGCTGCGTCGCCTCATCTACATGTGAGATTACAACATGGCTCCCAGCAGAAAGACATCTGTCAAGGGGAGAATCCGTGACAAGTGTTCGTGTTGACATCCACGTGTTCCATTAGCATTTAAGCGCATTCCCTTCCTGCATTAGTTGCTCAGCCGTCAGACTTTAGGAGTCCGGGCCTCAGTAACTGCCAGGGGCAGGTAAGAGATAACAATACCATCACTTTACCATCACAGTGGCGCAGCGAAAAGGAAATGGGGAATATAGGACCTTGAAAGCTCAGCTCACCATCTGCATGAACCACCTGTACGTAGAGTGAATCATGGTATGGAGAGTGATCGACTGAGCGCCATTTCCCCCTACAGCCAAGCACCGCCACGCATCGGGACATTACAGCGGGAAGAAACCTATCAATGTGTGGGTGGAATGAAGGTTGAAAAGATGCCAGTCACAAGGTCCTGCAACACTGGCTTCCTCCCTAACCTTCGCCCTTACTGATCACTGTTGTGTGTGTGGCGCTGAGCAGCGCGTCATTGTCACCCTTTCCATCACCCGCCCATTCAGACTCTGGACAGGAACTGGTCTTAAGGCCACCATTACCCGTGATCGTCAGGTCAGAGTTCAGGGGTCAAAGTTCAGGGTGTCAAATAGTTATTACGATCGGGAGTTTGGTAGAGGGCGAGCTTCTCATGTCTCCAGTAACTCCAAGATCAAGAAAGAAATGATTATAGAAGTAGGGAAAGAGTCAAAGATCTAATTACCTTTCCCAGGTCACTGGTTGTTAAGTTCAATAAGTAATTGATTAAAGCAGGTCCGTTCGATTGTGATTCGTCATTTATGTTATTCGTCACGCCATTGATATTCTATTTCCTCAGTCAAAGGTCACGATCATTAATCCCCAAACTCAATAAGTGTGACCTCAAAAGACCTCAAAGAAAAAGAAAACGGGATAGATCATCCACACAGAAGACTACATGTTTTATACGTCAAGTTACGCGAGGTGTGAGCACGAAAGAAGAGGTGTGTACGAGGCCAGTAATGAGCATGTGTGTGTATGTTGCATGTTGAGGATGGGCGATAATGGTGCGGTATTAACCCAAACACTGTAATGTGATACATCATTATGTTCAGACAGGGGGAAGGGAAGTGTCTTGGTTCGACGCCAGAGAAAAAGAGAGAGAGTGAGAGAGAGAGGGTGGAGACACTCTCTCTCTCTCTCTCTCTCTCTCTCTCTCTCTCTCTCTCTCTCTCTCTCTCTCTCTCTCTCTCTCTCTCTCAGTAAACACTCTGGCACGACCAGAAGAGGACAGCCGCCGCCTTTGCTCTCAGCGCCTGGCAATAACACACCGGCTTACCATGAATAATTCATGTGGCCTTATGACTTTAAAAGGCTCAATATCCCACTTGAGGCAAACCCCAGCCGATCCTCAGACCTGCCTGCCTCGCACGGCTCTCTTGTTGTCACACACACACACACACACACACACACACACATATGGAACACGTGCTGCCACGGACCTGAACACTCAAGTGATTACCACCTTTAGTGTGTATGTGGCGGTTGACCTGACCATACACAGCCGACACAGGTAGAGTCTTGCACGAGTTTTCTTCGTGTCTGCTTAAGCATTATAGACGTATACATAGGCTGTATCCTGCGTACATAGGATATGTTAGTGGTAACAGATGCCACTGTATAGATATCTCCGTTGTATCATATGTCGATGACGTGAGCCAGGGGGACGGTGGTCATCCTGTTAGAACAACGAAAACGGGCTTCTGTTTGGGAAGCGCTGAACCGTTGTTGCCTCCAGGTCCTGTTGACATGTCCCTCCTTCCCTCCGTTATTTGGGGAAACGATTCAGCACAACAGAGCCGGAAAGAAGGTATGGCAGGAGGAGTAAAACACACGCGGGCAGATGGTCTTACAAGACCCCGAGCCAACTATACCATCTGGAGTCACTCCCTTGCCAGCGTCGCATCCTCGGCCTTCCCTCCGTCGGGCGTGGCTGAGGGTCCTGGCAACATCGCTGGCCGGTGTTTGCCAACAACAAACAAAAATATATTGCTGGAGTAAACACTGCGTCTTGATTCCGCCTGAGCATCATGTACCAATCATGAGATGAATAGGTCGTTGCTGGTGTTATTTGGCAATTAGATGAAATGATCAGTTGAGAGTGGAGTTAAAGTCGGCCGTTTCGTTTGTTTTCGACGGAATTAAGCCTTTAATGGCTGCTGGAATTCTTCGCATTTTCGTTTAACTTCAACAAAATACTCTGGAACTTGTGTGTGTGTGTGTGTGTGTGTGTGTGTGTGTGTGTGTGTGTGTGTATTCCATGAAGGTTTTACTTTCCTTTTAGAAAACCTTCAGGGAACAGCTTTGATGTGTGGAACAAGTAAGATATGAAAAATTGGAGAATCTCATTATATATATATATATATATATATATATATATATATATATATATATATATATATATATATATATATATATATATATTCTTTCTTTCTTTCAAACTATTCGCCATTTCCCGCATTAGCGAGGTAGCGTTAAGAACAGAGGCCTGGGCCTTTGAGGGAATACCCTCACCTGGCCCAATTCTCTGTTCCTTCTTTTGGAAAATTAAAAAAAATGAGAGGGGAGGATTTCCAGCCCCCCGCTCCCTCCCCTTTTAGTCGCCTTCTACGACACGCAGGGAATACGTGGGAAGTGAGTGTGTGTGTGTGTGTGTGTGTGTGTGTGTGTGTGTGTGTGTGTGTGTGTGTGTATACTTATTACTGAAAGTTTAGGGTTTATACTTAAAAAACTGTATAATAGCTCAATATGAAAGTACCTGTGATAACAGATCATGGAAACAAGTTAATCTGTTTCATGTCTCATCTGCTGGCGAGGGAAAAAAAGAATCTGCGGTGTTGTAACTCCTGAATATTTTACATTACATTCAATATTCAACACAGGAAGAACATGGCAGCGATGCATGAAATTCTCTACTTCTCCAACAGCCTCTCAACCACGTCGCAAAGTGGCTTAATGTAGGCAGATACTGGAGTGTTGGCTTCCTACGAGGGTACTTCAAAGTGGCTTAGATTAAGGGTAGTTGCCAGGTTGCCTGGTTTACTCCATGGGTACTTCAAGGTGGTTCGCTGTTCACCCTTCGTCCTTCAACACACCCATTAACAGACAGGTTCTCTCTCTTTTCCCACAGTGCCCCCGCTGTGGGTGGTGGAGCCTCAGGACGTAGCTGTCGTGGGTGGGGAGGAGGTGGCCCTCGAGTGCCACGCCCAGGGGACGCCCACGCCCACCGTCATCTGGAAGAGGACCAGAGGTGAGTGCCCGAGGGAGTGGGAGTAGGGTAGGGAGGGGGCCTTTGATCTACGTGTGCTAGGGATGCCCCTGAAGGTGTCTGAGCTTACCAGGGTTGCCCTATAGCGTGTCTGATCATACACAGGGTACCCGGAAGAGTGTCGGAATGTATCAGGGTAGCTCCTGTGAGTGTCTGAATTTACCAAGGTTGCCTATGGGACTGAACGCAAGAGCGTTCAGATTGTGAAGCAGACAACCTTTTGCTTCACACATCAGCGGTGAGGTCATCATCGGAATGGGGGGAGGAGGGAGGCCTCACACTACCCCTCCCCCCGAAGCGTTCAACCGACCTGTTCTTATCTCGATAATGTGCTTTAACCCTTTGGCAGCACACAGGCCCGGGTATTGGATTCCTTTGAAGTTTGGCCTAATAGCATCTCTTAAGACTCTCGTTTGATTAGCAGTGAATGAGATAACAGTGCATGTTGGCGTCACTGTTCACTGCTAGGTTCGATAGGCTACTGGGAGGGGCGGATGGGGGGGGGGGGGGGGTTAGGGGAGACGAGGAGGGACGCGAAGCAGGGGAGGGAGTAAGTCACCCGGAAACTTACACTTACATACTAAATAGATTACTTTATGGCAGGATGGCCTTCGTCAGCTCCCCTGGAAGGAGCGTCAAGATGACGCCCTAGCCTCGGTACCACAGACCGAGCACCAGACACGCTCACGGAGCCACAGCTGTGACGACAATCACTCAAGGCGTGGCACCTGAAACTTGTTTTTTCTAATCTTTCCTCACATTCTTTTTCGCCGATCGTAAGAAACTCCACAAAGAAAACGAGTCGATAGGTGCCACGTTAGTGACGACTATTCATTATTTATGTGTACACCAAAGAATACCTCAGACACGATAGTAAAACATGTAGTGTTAACAGTATTTGTGTACATATTCCACTCTTAGCAGGAACATACGTAGAAGTAAGATATGTAAGTACACATTGCGACAGTACTTGCAAAGATTGAGGTGATATACCTGTTTTATGTTGGCCACCACATGACTATGTTGACAATATGTGGCCACCACCAGGCCATGATGACCATGGAAATATGTAGGGCATACATGGCCCCAGTTGACCTCGGCACAGTTGGCCCCCACATAGCTATGTTTGGTACTGTGTGTGCACAGTTGGCCCCCACATGGCTATGTTGACCCTGGCACTATGTGGACACAGTTGGCTACCAGGAATTACGTCATGTTGACCAAACACTTAGCAGCCGCCGTCTCGTCTCCAGACGCATTAACTGCTGGCGTTACCTCCAGTGTGTGTGTGTGTGTGTGTGTGTGTGTGTGTGTGTGTGTGTGTGTGTGTGTGTGTGTGTGTGTGTGTGTGTGTGTGTGTATTGACTCAAGTGTGTGTGTGTGTGTGTGTACCTGAACATCAGCACACACCAGCATCGACGGGTGTACATGTCATGTACCACTTTATTGATTTTTTTTCATCCACCCCGTGTGAATCTTTCATCACACCTGTAGCTGATGCTTGGGGCTTTAGCGGTAAATCATTGAGAGTGTCAAGTGTGGCGAGTCTCTCAGGCCCTGGGAGGCCGAGTGTGTTCACACTGAGTCCACCGAATATTGATGACCGGCGTTAAGTATTGATGATATATATGCATAGTCGAGGCTTAAGTTTCAGTTCGTCAGAAACCAAACGAATCTCAATGGATTTATTTCATCAGTCTCTCTCATCTACATCACGGGTTATTTTTTTTTTTCCAAAGGAAGGAACAGAGAAGGGGGCCGGGTGAGGATATTCCCTCAGAGGCCCAGTCCTCTGTTCTTAACGCTACCTCGCTGAGGCGGGAAATGGCGAATAGTATGAAAGAAAGATATATATATATATATATATATATATATATATATATATATATATATATATATATATATATATATATATATATATATATATACATACATATATATATATATTCCATACTTGATTGCCTTTTCTCATCTTACCTAGATTGCGCCAGGAACAGACACAAAAGGCCACATGCGCCTCATATCCATTCTCTAGCTGTCGTGTGTAATGCCCTGAAACCACAGCTCCCTATCCACAACCAGGCACGCCAGACCTCTCCATGATTTAGTAACCTGTCCCTCATCCTTGCTTAACCCAATAATCTTGCTCTTACTCACATTTATTCACAACATCCTCCGTTCACACACTCTTCCCAGTCACCAACTTCTACAGTTTCTCACTCGAATCTGCCACCAGTACTGCATCATCAACATTCGGCAGGCGAGGCACTTCCCAGGCCCTGTCATCAACAGTGGGCTGCGGACTGCAGGCACATAATTTGAGGACATTATTTCGAAACTGAATCCTATAAAAAGACGAATTTAGTTTCAAAATCATAATGTACGAGACGTCTACCATGGACCAGACTTACGCTAACATGTCCAGCAGGAAAGTATGAACGCCTAGGAACCCGACTGTCGTACCGACGTGCTCGAGGGTCGTACCCTCGTGCCCGAGGATCGAACCGTCGTGCTTAAGGGTCGTACCGTCGTGCTGGTAGGGTTAGCTGTGCATTATCTGTAGCCGTAACACTGTGGACACTGCACCGTCACATGCAGCTGGCGGACAATACTCACGACTTTTCATTCCTTATGAAATCATGAGTTTGTGGTCGTGGGGGTGCGTCTGTTTCCCGAGAGAATCATGAATTAATTATATATTCTGATCACCAGAGACGCCAGACTGGACCTGGTTAAGTCTTTACACTATAAAATTCCATTTGTGGTTCTACATTTGAGTTGTATTAATTTCTAAAGGAACCTTGTAGGACTGAACAGATTTCCTTCATTTTCAGGTGATGAAATACACAAATAATTAGTATGTATGTATATATGCATATGCTCATGTATGCGTTATGTATCGATATATATATATATATATATATATATATATATATATATATATATATATATATATATATATATATATATATATATATATATACACAGCCAAGTGCCATAAAGCTACGAGTGATATATGATATTGCGTTGTTACCCTCAATGATACAAGAAAAAGTAAATTGGCTTCATCGTGCATCCTGGGTGTAAAAACCCAGCCCAGTATCGCACACAGCACTGCAGCTCAATCCTCAATTAATGGCAGTTTTTCCCCAGGATTGGCAGATCAAACGGTGTATCAAATAACCCTTCTGTTACACGCTCTTTGGCCTGGCGTTAAATATTGTTCATTTACAAATATTTCTTTGCCGATTATGAATTCCGTATTGTTTAAAAGCACTCAATTATAACACAATAGATCACATGTTGTAAAGTTTCTTCTTTTTCCTGTATTGTGTGATTATGGGAGGGAAAGTTTTAGGAAATAACGTTTGAGGACTGAAGCATCATTATATATTGGCAACGTATATATGTTGGTGCTCTCGAGCCATGAGCAGGAGGGGTCTGGTGCAGGGAAGGTCATGTGTATGTTGGCGGGTCAGATGATGATGATTTCATAACATTTGTCGCTGTTGTTACAGGAAGATACAGTAACGTTGTTTAACTTGTCTTATTCTTACGTCACTTGCTGCCACCACTGTTGTCTCTGTCGTCCTCAAGGTCCCCACCACCACCATCATCATCATCACTACAACCACCACCACTCATCCATCATCATCACTACCACCACCACCATCATCATCATCATCACTACAACCATCACCACTACCACCACCACCATCATCACTGCCACCACCACCATTACTACCACCATTACCACCACCACTGAATATCTCTCTCTCTCTCTCTCTCTCTCTCTCTCTCTCTCTCTCTCTCTCTCTCTCTCTCTCTCTCTCTCTCTCTCTCTCTCTCTCTCTCTCCACCCATCAACCCCTCCCATCCCCCCCCCTCCACCAATCACCACCATTCTCGCTCCAACAAAAGCGTCATTAAGCGAACAAAGCAATAAAATATCGGGCGAGGAGCTTCCAGGTTCTGGTGAATGGCCCTCGGTCGCTTCTCAATTAATACCCACATCATGATTGCTAATTTCCTATTCATTAATTAACTGACCGAAAAATAAAGGATTCACTCCACGACCGCCATTATTCTGGTATTCTTGTATACAGAACACTGCTCACATGTCATACATATGCCACCTACACTGAACACTGATATATATATATATATATATATATATATATATATATATATATATATATATATATATATATATATATATATATATATATATATATAAACTTCTATTCCTGAGAAGCTACAGAAGGCCACACAGGGTTTATGTGTAACAATTAAACCAGCTTTGTAATCATTAACGTAAGATTTAGAGCACATGTAAGATTATTTTTTTAAACCCACTTTCATAACTTTCTTAATAGAAATCAAAATGATCAACGAAAAACCTAGCTTTTTGAAACCTATTGTTATGAATAGTATTGAGTGAACACCTGATTTGGCTGTTTAGTTCCCCTCCTTGTAACGCACAGTGCACGAACTCATGAGTATGGTGTGTGGAGCACTGAGCGAACGTGGTGAACAGTGTCAGTGGAATATTGAGTGAACTTGATGAACACAGTGAACGGTGAGGTAAAATGAGCCTCGTTGAACAGTGGTAATGAGCTAACCCGTCGTGTGGCCACGCCCAGAACTCATTAGTGGAAGTATATAGGCTCATACATGCCAGGGTTCACACACACACACACACACACACACACACACACACACACACACACACACACACACACACACAAGCATATACCCATTTATGTAAATTCATGGGCATGTATACAGACATTCATACTCGTACAAATAATTCATTGTTAAATTATAAACATTTTTTCTACGGAAAATTTAAGAAGATAATTATATCCTTTCATTACGAACCTCTGATGTTGTGCACATAATCCATGTGTATCAATGTTAATTTATATTTACTTATAAGATATTCCTATGTGCTTGTGTATCGCTTTCAGAGTGCTTGCTGTATCTTTCAGGCGCTGCTTGCTGGTCGTGGATCACGTGTTGTGTGTGTTCTAACCCTCTAAACTTACTCCATGACCGTGTGGGTACATAACCCTCAAGCACGAAGGTGTGACCTTTGGGTATCATGGCGTGACCTCTGACCTCACCCCTGAAGGTTCAGATCTAAGGTCACGCCATCAGAAGCAAATGGCTTAACTGTTGTGTCTAAGGGCCAGTACCGTCGTGCTCAAAGGCCGTACCATCGTGTTTAAGAGACGTCAGACAAGGGTTGATAGGAGGAATCAAGAGAACCAAAGTCTAAAATAAACCAAGAGAATAATAAAACAGAAAATGATGAACCAAAGAAACATGTGTCCAGTAGACCAGACCAACCCCTGCAGTTCGTCAAGGGCGGAAATATCTGCGTTCCTTCCAGTTCTCAGGAGACGAGAGAGGATAATAAGATGATGGAGAGTTAATGAGAAGATGAGGTAAATGATAATGAAAAGATAATGGAGTTAATGAGAAGATGAGGTAAATGATAATGAAAAGATAATGGAGTTAACGGAAAGTTGAGGTAAGTGATAATGAAAAGAAAACGGAGTTAATGGAAAGATTAGGTAAATGATAATGAAAAAATAATGGAGTTAATGAGAAGATGAGGTAAATGATAATGAAAATATGATGAAATTAATGATAGTGAAAAAAGATCGTATGAATTGTCATATTTCAGAATTTCAGACATAACGAAGAACCAGTCAGCCATAACTTCATTATCACTCGTAAGAAATGCAGTAGCGACTTCTTACACGTGCAGACTGAACGAGAGCTCCGTCAATTACTCCTCTTCAAATATTGACGAAAATCACACTATATCGCGGTGTGGACTCCAGCCAAGACGACAAGTTTTTCTTTCCTGGTTCAGTGAGCGACATGTCGTAAGCCCAACACTCTCTTGCCCCGGCAGGACTTGTGAAGAAAAATAAACACAACTGTGAAGTAATTTATCCCCCTCCCTCCCTCCCTCCCTCCTCCCTGGAGTGGAGAGGTTCGGGGATCGACACCTGGGATTATTTGACCTTCCCATTTTTAAGAAACGAAAGTTTGTGGAGGCGATCGTGTCGAGAATTTCACCCGTGAACGACACGGGCTGCGTCGCTCGCTCCGCACTGTATGTTATGCTCATTAACGTCGCTGTAGTTGACCTGTGGTGCACTTGTCTGACCCCCTTTGCAAACGAGGGAATGATCATTAGAACGATGGTACGACCCTTTGAGCACAACGGTACGACGGTCCGTGAGCACAACAGTACAACCTTTCGGTATGACAGTCTAGTGTTTGACTTGATCCTTTCAGGATAGGTTTAAGGGTCGTACCGTCGTGGTCAAGGGTCGTATCGTCGTGGTCAAGGGTCGTATCGTTGTGCTCAAGGGTCGTACCGTCTCACTTAAGTGGTTAAAGTTTATTTCGAATGAGTTCCAATCATTCTATCAGTTTATAGCCTTATGTTTTGGACCTCCGTGATGTAGCGGTAGCGTTGCTATGATGCATTCATGGGCCCGCACGGGGTTGAGTACTCAAACATTCGAATCCTGATCGCGGCAGCTGCCTCACAGTCAGTCCAACTGTTCATCCTCCCCTAGGGGCTGGCTGGTCGATACATATATATATATATATATATATATAGCGTCAATGAGATGACCTCGATTAGGGCCTCCAGTTAACAGTGTCGTCTCAGCTAACACAGAAAACAAAAATGTGATGAAGCGAAATGTTAACATTTCTAATGTAAGTATAATGACCTGTCTGTATAAAAGGTTCAAACTCCGTCCATCACAGATATAAATCCTTTGATTTTTGTAGAAAATGGAAGGGAATAAAACCCTCGACCTTGGATAGATCCGATGATTTTCCAGAGGAGGAAATGGTTAAGAAATGATGATTCCTCCCCGACCGCAAGTAATCCCGGTGATTTTCCAGAAAATAAAAGGAAATAATTCCGTATGATTCCGTTCATCAAAGAGAAGAAAGCGGAGGAAATCCCTGGTGCGGCGGCTTCCAATCCCTCTTTCCTGGGTTCCGACCCCCCAAGTTTAATTAATGTTGATCCTTGGCTTTGGCCCAGTCGCTCCCACCGACGAAAACTATTCCCAAGTTTGTTCATTAAAGCGCCGTTATTTGAGGCCATTACTGGCCATTCACGCGGCCGTGTCAGGAGAGGAACTGCTCCTCCCTCCCTCCCTCCCTCCACCGTCTCTCACAGCAGAAGATCTGCAGGATAGACCTCTCCCCCAATACTCCAGCTCCAAGGCCACAGTTGGCTGGACTCTCCGTGTGTGATGTATCATATAATGCAGCACTACAGTGTTACGTCTCGTTCTCTCGTCTCATTATGAACACGCAGACGTCAAACGTTGTGTCACGGTATTATGTATCAGTGTCTCGTCTCAGTATAAAGATTTGGGACGTCTCATGATGTAACTCGAGGTTACAGTACACTTTACTCTCTTACTACAAGAATATCTTTGGTGTTTGAGGCGACATCACGGTTCCTTCTGAAGTGTTAGAGGGTCGGATTCCCTCTCTGATATGTTTCACTATATTCACGTCTGTAAGTGCGTATGTAGGTTGATACATCCGACACTTTGACCCTATTGTCTCATCAGTTATGAAAAGGGAGTATATGATATGTGGGACTGGCGTCTTAAACAGTGCCATTCCGATGGAGGTTAGCATCTAAAGGGCGATATTTTCCTGGATAGTAGCCTTCCATAGAAGTAGTTAACTCACAGTCCAGGTTGGAATAACCTTTGGAGTAGAATCAGGTTCGCGCGGAGGGTTGCTGGCTCAGTGGTTGGGTAACGGAGGAGGATTTGCAGCGAAGCTTTTAGCGGGAAAATTAATTTCCTGTGTATATCACAAGGGCAACAACCGGATGAGGTTTGCTCACGTTTAATGCAATATTAATTCAGCGAATTACGGGGCAAAAGAAATTCCCATCAGTCTCCTAACTTTATGAAATTAAGTAAAGGGAATATAAGATATCAAGTTACGGCAAGTTAGGTGCAGAAGTTAGTCATGAGGATTTGACGTGGTCATGGTACGTTTAGTTTTTTGACCCAACGGAAAATGTTTGGTGAACACCAACGGGAATGGCGAGTAAACAACATCCAGTGTTTACCCTAGACATGGAGCTCCAGTGATTGTTTATCCTCGAGGATGCGGTCAGTCTTGACGGAGACCATCACGGCAACACTGCTTGGGGGGAGCCAAACACGATTGGCTAAGAAGAAAAAAAAGATGTTGGGTTTACGATTCTTTTACGAAAGCGAAACCAGAAAGCGCTTAACTCAATCCCATATATACATATCTATCTATCTATCTATATATATATATATATATATATATATATATATATATATATATATATATATATATATATATATATATATATATCAGACGTGACTAGATGAATTGGGAACTAGCGTATCTCACCCATGCACAACGTCAGCGAACAGAAAATGGGACGGGATACCCTTAGTTTGCTGAAGGCAAACTTGTCAAAGATCTTTGTTTACATCTCGTGATGGACAGTAGTGGGGGGTCAACTTGTCACAGACTACGTAAACAACGGCAACAGTAAACAAAACATTACTTTCGCCAGACTTTACACCATGTCTTACATCTTTTTGTGTGTGTGCCAAGCATGACATCTGATATGTAACGCGAGGTGTGACGGCTGATGTAACGCGAGGTGTGACGGCTGATGTAACGCCACTGGTGACGGCTGGTCTGGAGGGACATGGCAAGGAAATATTTATGACGATCTGAGCCAGTCTCCACCCGGGTTATTTTGGAGAGTATTATTGTCAGGTCGCTCTGGAACGGGTCCAGGCCACACGGTAACACAAGGCCCAGGTCAGGTCACGCGGACATAGGTCAAGGCATAACGGGTCAGGTTTCGACCGTACGGAATCGTGGTCCCAGGTCAGACCACACGAGCCGGAGAACGGGACCAGATCAAGCCACATTGACCCAGGTCAGAACCCATGGTCCAGACCAGGTCACACGGGCCGGGGCCAGGTCACACGAGAAATGACCGGGCAGCATTTATGAACGTCCTTCCAGTCCTGTCACATGATATCATATGTAGACTACAGTCCGCCGGGTAGCTCACAGATCCTACGTGGTGTGTCTGCTGTAGAAGCGAAGCTGGAAGGTATGTTGCATGATGTGGTTAACACTGCCGGAGCCATACAATCCTTGTAGGTACAAGTGTGAGTCACTTGAGTGTGTACCCAGCGCCCGAGTTAGGGCAGGTCGTGTCACCATTAGCAAGAGTAAATGAACGTTACTTTCAACAGACTTTGTAGGATTTCCCCTCCTTCTCCTCCTCCTGGTGGTGGTGGATTTTTTTGTTTCCAAATGCCAAGCTTGACGAGCGATGCGACGCGAGCGGTGGCGGGCTGGTCTAGCGGGACGTGGCTAGGAAATATTCATGAAGGTCCGAGACAGCCTCCACCTGGCTTATGGCAGAATATTATTGTCAGGTCGCACGGTTCCAGGTCAGGTCATACGAGGCCCTAGGTCAGGTCATGAGGGAGCAAGGGTTGGAGTCAGGCCGCCCGGGAGATGACCCGGGGAAGAGTTATGAAGATGTGAGCTAAACTTAAGGCTAGAACATTACAGTTGGCAACACACACTAGTATGGCCGGTAAATAAATCATTACTGAACATGATTACTGATATTGGCTCAGGTGGGAGGCTACTCTCTTGCTTCTTCTTACACTAACATCTCTCATAACTTTCCTAAAGAATATTCAACATCATTTTCCTTCCTTCGCTTATGTTGACGATAAGACATTTGTTAGCCACTCATGATGAGCTGCGGCCATTTCATCTGTACTTCTTTGTTAATTAGATACCCTCAACATTATCATCTTTATATTATTTATGGATAAGACAGTGCCTGGCACTCAGGACACGTGCGGGACATAAACACGTCTCTAACGTTCGGAGTGTGAGAGGGTCAAACTAAGGCAGTTGGGCGGCTGCTGTTGTGATAACACATCTCCAGGGGCGTTACCTTAAGAGACCCATACATAGCAGAGAGGGGCGGCTGCTCTGATAACTCTCGGTTTTCTTCCATCATTTTTGGCCAGTCGGTCATGATTTCTGTGTTAGGTAGAGCCACTGTCTGTATTCGTAAATTATTCCTACGCCGTACATCGGTGTAAGTTTTGGATAAAGTCCAAAAGATGGCGCCTCTATCCTTCACAACATTCCTTCCCTCCCCTGACACCCGACCCTACATATGTCGGTTCCTTATCCTATCCTATGTGTTAGCTGCTTGAATATTTAACTATGGTACGACCTTTGGTTATTATGGGTTGGCCTTGGACATGATTCCAACCCCGTCAAGTCAAAGGCTAGGCCATCATACCCAAGGGTCGTAACGTCGTGCTTAAGGGCCGCGCTGTCACGTCCGAGAGATGTAACCCCCAGTTGGTTGTTTGGACGATTGATTCCTCGCGCAATGCCGTCTGGTCTGGTCCACAGATGGCGCAGGTGTGGAGGAGTCGGCAGCCGTGGTCGGGGACGGGTGGCGCATCAGGACGCCGCGGCCGGGGTCCCTCAGGATCCGCGATGCCCGGGCTGAGGACAGCGGGCGGTACCTGTGCCTGGCTCAGAACGGCGTCAACCCGCCCATCACCAAGACCATCTCGCTCTCCGTCCTCGGTGAGTTCAACGCCACCATCTCGTGGGTAATGATCCACACGGGTGCATGACGCGCTATGCCACAGAACTGCATTTTCTCCAATAGTTACGTTAGTTATCTGGTAACCTCTACAGTTGCTTGATACATGAAGTAAATCACTTACGTACATGGGATAACACTGTGATGGCCTTAACCAACATCGTTAGGACTGGACTATAGAATCCACAGGACACTTGCATTTCTTAGTAAATTCAATTAGAATACCTATTGGTAAGATCACACAGAAAACAAGGCTCGTTAGTCATAAACTAGTCTTTTTTTCTCTATGTACATTCTTTACAGTCAGCTGTACCACACCAGCTGATACCACATACTGAAGCTAAAAGCTAGTTAAGTCTTACATAGTAGGTGTGTCGAGACTCTGGTGGTTTACCTAATGTTTTGGTACGTCAGAGGGCGCGCGCATGGAGGAGAGGGTATTGAACCAATCGGCAGCCGTGGGTGACAGCCTGACCCTCCGCTGCCCTGCGCGTGGGGACCTGCCCCTAGCCATCACCTGGACTCGCGACGGCATCGCCATACCCGGTAAGTCCCCAGTGTACCCAGTACGACCTCACTCTACCCGATAGGTCTTCACCATGCAGGGTACGTCTTCCCTAACTGCCTCACCATACCCCGTTTGTCTTCACCTTCATCCCGGCTGTCATCAGTATACCCCTTGTGTCGTAACCACACCTTGGACGTCGTCACAATGCATCCCTCCACCATACTTGATAGTCTCACCATCCGTGGCACATATATCACTTGCCATCGGAGATTTAACACTACTTATGTTCATAAACGACTAGGATCTGTTAGTTGTGCCTCACAGTATTGACGTGTTGGTGTGTGTGTGTGTGTGTGTGTGTGTGTGTGTGTGTGTGTGTGTGTGGCACCTCAGCAGTCAGTGGCGCCGTTGGTGAGCTGATGGGTGTCGTGCGTTCTCTCCCCGACAGCTTCGTCGTCACCAGAGCTGGAGGTGAGGCTGGAGGAGGGCGGCCGGACTTCAGTGTTGGTGATATCGTCCACGACCCGCGCCCACGCTGCCGTCTACACCTGCCAGGCCTCCAACCGCTACGGCTCCGACTCCATGACCTTCTTCCTCAACGTCGTCGGTATGATGTCTCTCGGGGTCTGCACTTGGGGATACAACAGACACAAAGAGAACCTGTTCTTTTTGCTTTATGAGTCACACGAGTGGTATACGTGGATAAAACAGGGAAGAAACAGGGATCATCCTGTAGTGAGGAGAAACAATGAGATTTATTTTTTCCTTTAGCAAATTAATGATGAGCCAAAGATGGGTGGTAGCATTCTCGGTACAGCGGTGAAGCAATTGTGAATGACGTAAGATATACTAATGTTATGAAGCCACCTGCGGGACCTGCCATATAACCTCACCCGTAACTTTCTCCCTTCCAGAGCGACCTGACCCGCCGGGCCACGTACACGTGCGGGAGGTCACCAGCCGCCACGTGTCGCTGGCCTGGGCGCCGCCCTTCGATGGGAACTCCCCGCTGACCCACTACCTCCTGCAGCACTGGCCAGCCCACGACGCTTCCGCCACGCCCACCAACACGACCCTCCCGCGGGACTTGACGCAGGCGACCGTCAAGGTGAGACGCTGGCCCCTGCACACACCCTCTCTAGACGGGATGAATGTGTTGACTGTCTTCCTCACATGTGAGGTGAATGTCTCCCTCACACGTAGGATGAATGTGTTGACTGTCTTCCTCACACATGAGATGATTGTTGTGGTTGTCTTCCTCTTACGCGAGTTCAATATTCTGTTTGTCTTCCTCATAACGTTATCACTGAATCCTTTCCCTAAATTGTCAGCTGAAATTCGTCCCGAATCTCCCATAGTTAAGGTGGGGGAGGGGTTAAGGTGGGGGAGGGGTTAAGGTGGGGGAGGGGTTAAGGTGGGGGAGGGGTTAAGGTGGGGGAGGGGTTAAGGTAGGGGAGGGGTTAAGGTGGGGGGAGGGGTTAAGGTGGGGGAGGGGTTAAGGTGGGGGAGGGGTTAAGGTGGGGGAGGGGTTAAGGTGGGGGAGGGGTTAAGGTGGGGGAGGGGTTAAGGTGGGGGAGGGGTTAAGGTGGGGGAGGGGTTAAGGTGGGGGAGGGGTTAAGGTGGGGGAGGGGTTAAGGTGGGGGAGGGGTTAAGGTGGGGGAGGGGTTAAGGTGGGGGAGGGGTTAAGGTGGGGAGGGGTTAAGGTGGGGAGGGGTTAAGGTGGGGGAGGGGTTAAGGTGGGGGAGGGGTTAAGGTGGGGGAGGGGTTAAGGTGGGGGAGGGGCTAAGGTGGGGGAGGGGTTAAGGTGGGGGAGGGGTTAAGGTGGGGGAGGGGTTAAGGTGGGGGAGGGGTTAAGGTGGGGGAGGGGTTAAGGTGGGGGAGGGGCTAAGGTGGGGGAGGGGTTAAGGTGGGGGAGGGGTTAAGGTGGGGGAGGGGTTAAGGTAGGGGAGGGGTTAAGGTAGGGGAAGGGTTAAGGTGGGGGAGGGGTTAAGGTAGGGGAGGGGTTAAGGTGGGGGAGGGGTTAAGGGCGGAAGCAGAACACGATGAACTAGTCTCCCTTCCTCCCTCCCTCTCCCTACAGGGTCTCTCCCCAGGGCGCGTGTACCACGTGCAGGTTCTAGCCGTCAACGCGCGTGGGGCTTCACCCCCCTCGCCCACCCTGAGCATCACTACCCTACAGGAGCCGCCCACAGCCCCGCCCACACGCCTCCGTGCCCACGCCCGCCAGCAGGCAACCGTCACCCTCTCTTGGCAGGTCAGTACACGCCCACTGATCATTTACCCACCTACCCTGGCTCACCTAACCACCCACACCAACACCTTCCCTCCTCCCTTATCATTCGTTTTGCTAATATATTGGTATCGCCAGTTAGGAAATGTCTCATATTTTATCAAAATAGCTTTCTTGTGTAAGGACGGGTCTTTCTTGGACACTGTCTCTTGACCTTAACTACACTGACCTGTCTGCAGTCACTATATGTAGATATATCTCAAACCGTCTTCATCTTGATGACGTGACAGCCTCCAGCGGCGCACCTGAGCCCCGGTGAGGTGACGGGGTACCAGGTTGGCTACCACGAGGCCGATGTGGGTGAGGATGGTGACCAGCGGTGGCGGAGCGTGAGGGGCGGCGCCCTCACGGCCGAGATCACCGGCCTCAAGCACTACACCGCCTACAGCGTCACCGTCAGGGCCATTAACCAGGTCGGGGCTGGACCGCCGGCCCAGCCCGTCACCGTCACCACCAGTCAGGGAGGTGAGTCCCTGTGTAATGTTGTGGTAGACTGTATGACAGTCCTGTAGAGTGTGGCAGACTGTATGACAGTCCTGTAGAGTGTGGCAGACTGTATGACAATCCTGTAGAGTGTGGCAGACTGTATACGACAGTCATGTAGTGCAGGAGACTGTCATATACTTGAGTGTGTATCATATACATGAGACTGTATCACATGCAAGAGACTGTATCATACACGGGAACTGTATCACACAATCACAGTCCTTTTCAGAATTTGGTACATATATTTCTTGCAAGAAACAGTCACTTTATGACCTTCACCTGTCAGACTTTGATCAGATCAACAACTAGAACTCTCATTGCCGATATTTGATCTGGATTTAGCTACAAGTGATGTGAAACTATTGTATTTACGGACGTACATACACAAGAACATCTCATGGGCCACGTACACAAATGAGTGTGTGTGTGTTAGATCTTAGAATTATCTTGAAGATGTTAAAGATTTTTCGGCTGGTGGATGTAGCAGCCTGAGGTTGATTGCCATTAACCACCTCAGTCTTCAACCTCAGGTTGAGGCTGAGTGAAGATGAATATATATATATCTCTCATACTTCTGCCTTAGTCCAGCCAGCATGACATAGCAGGGCCAGTTATCAGAGAATATAATTTTCAGAATCATGTTATATCATATTTGTGTTATTATGTCTCTTGGTTGTTAATATTCTTTCGTTTTCAGTATGATCTGTTCTATTTGAGCTCCAGTCTTTTTATTTCGAATAAGTCTGATCTTCCTCAAATCTTTACCTTTTTCCAATGAAATATAATCCGAATGCACTTAGACGTAATCCTTGTACAGTCACTTTTTTTCCCCCGTTTTTACATCAGCTTGAAACCCCTGTATCTTAATTCTCTCTCACAACCTTGCCCTGAAAATCCTTAGAACAAAATGTTAATGGAACGTTTTAACCTCATGATTTTAATCTTCCTCAAGAGCTGTTTGTTTTTTCTCTTTTACTCTCCAGATGATATCATCTGTTGATGTATTTTCTCTTTACATCCGGTATCTCCCTCCTGATGTTTTTGTTTCGTTCTCTCGTACTGATGTTTACTTCAGCCCTCCCCCCCCAACCCCTCCCGTCTCTCATTATCTTATGATAATCGTCTCATTAGTCCCCTCCTCGCCTTGATGTTGTCATCAATGTCATCTCTCAACCCTCCGGACAACCGTGTTGTCTTGTGTTATCTTGAGCCTGACCACAGCTCTTGGGGTCCCGACCTTCTACAAGTTATTATTCCTATCAACACTTTTTTTTTTTCAGATCCTCTGATTTTCTCTGAGCCCCGTAACCACAGCCCTCTTAACGACCCGACGCCGTTAATCTGATTAATATTCTCATAATCGTAGTCTTGTTTAATCGCTTAAGCCAAGTCCTCCCAACACGCTCATAATCTCAATTCCCTTAACTCTTGTGTTACCTCGCTAAGTTAATCACTCTTTCCCTGCGAGTAATCTTGTATTAGTTATAAAGATCTATTTTATTAATCATATTCTTCATCCTCTTATCGTCTTACAATCCTCCACTGTGGAATACGTAGGTTCGTGATCAGGATTTGTGAGGTACGTGGTTTTATTGTCCCTAATGTGAGATCCTTTGTGTCCTGCCAGTGCCGTCGGCGCCCCCGGAGAGTGTCAAGTGTGATCCGCTCTCATCCCAGGCCCTGAGGGTCCGCTGGCACCCTCTGCCCCTAAATCTCTCCAATGGCCCCGTTCAGGGGTACAAGGTCTTCTACAAGAGGACCTCCAATATTGAAGGTGTGTGAGCGATTGCTTGAGGGAGAGTTACGTTGCTTTTACTGCCCCAGGCCCAATAATATTCTACCAATTTTACATGTTTTACAAGAAATAGATGGGAATTATAGCAGTTCATCTGTTTTATTGTTTTCTCGTCTTAGTTGGGATTTAATCAATAATCAAAGTAGACCGTCATTTCCCTGCTTCATGTTGTAGCGTAGCACGAGCCCCAAGAAAGGGGTACTGAAGTTATATATATATATATATATATATATATATATATATGAGAGAGAGAGAGGCAGTTTTAGATTGTGCTTTTTTCACTTACGTCTAAATTGCTATCTCTACCCTGTAAACCACCATCTCTAACTTGTAAACTACCATCTCTCACACGTAAACTCCCCAGGATCGAACGCTGTGGAGATCAAACGCACCACCAACTTGGAGACCAACTTGCAGGGTCTGGGTCGCTTCACCAACTACAGCGTCAGGATCCTGGCGTTCACTGCTGCTGGGGACGGTGTCGTCTCCAGCCCTGTACATTGTTCCACCCTCCAAGACGGTAAGTCTGCTCCTTGAGGGGGACGACTTAATCCGTCCTCTCTAGTGGAGGACGGATTGATAACCTATTGAGTGCGACGAGTTAACCCCCCCCTTGAGCACGACAGTACGACCCTTGGGCACGATCGAACGACCCATGGTTAACGCGACGGCCTGATCTTAGACCTGACCCATACGGACTCAAGTCGTACGACACTCCGTCTTACCAGAGCGTCGTACCGTCGTCCTCAGCGGTTGTACCGTCGTCCTCAGCGGTCGCACCGTCGCATAATAAATGGTACCGCTCATGTACCACTGTAACCCCCATCACCCTACACTGTCTAGTTTTACCATCACATTTATTTTCATCCTTTACCAAGAACTTATCCTATATTACATATTTTTTAATGTTGTAATGTAGGGATGACCTAATACAAGTCCCTGGGAGGAGAGTGATAAGAACAATTGTTTCTTATCACAGTAACTTTTGCCAGGAACATTTGAGAACAGTTAATCACAGGGCAAATAGCAGGAGGTATTGGTTTCAAGGGAGGTAATGGTAGGAATTAGATCGGGAATGTGGCGAAGTATGGGTTGTAAGAGAAAGCTTGGAGGGAGGTGGTATTGGACCAGGGGAAATAACATTGGCTCAGACTAGCGGTCGCGTGAACAGTTGGGAGACTGTCATTATCGGAAGGTTTGTAAGTAATCTGAAACAGTGAGACTCCGGTGACCATCCGGGGGATTCGTGGGGTCAGATGGAAACCGTAGCCTGGTGATTGTGGGCTCAACAACAACACAGTTCCGAACAATGTATTGAATAAGAGTTTCGAGGCGATGGGTTCACAGATTCGGTTGTGAAATAAACGAAAAATACAAGTTATTTCTGAGGTCAGAGAGGTTAAGTGTTATAATTCATGGAAATTAGTTAAAGGTATTGTTTGGGGCAAAGGAATATGAAACTACTTATAGCGAGGTAAACAAACTAGTTTAGGTTGAAGAGTTACAGAAGTCAGTAAGTTAGTTCAGATAAACAAATTGAGGTAATGAGTTAAAGAGAAATATTTATGATAACGAGTTAAGCAATAAAGTCTGAGATGTTGCGTTAACATAACATTTTTGGTTGCTTGGTTGAATAAAGTTTAGTTAAATGGTTAGAAAAAATAGTATGGAATAGACTGAATAAAATTAGTTTTATAGATGAAACAAATCTCTCTGTGCTGATGGGTGAAGGAAATTGGCCTGGTGCAGTGAGTCAAAACAAAGAGACGAATGTGTAGAGCAAAATAATTTTGATAGAAAAACAAAAGCAAAAATAGCAAATTGCTGCAGTCAAGTTCTTTAAGCGTTTCTTAGCTCAGAGGAAAATTGCTTGGTGACCACTTGCTCCTAGATCATAGTTTCCATTATTCCGGAAACTCACTCAAAAGATTTTATGATAAGAAGTTTTATTTAGTTTTATTTACTCTACTCAAGTTGGATTTATAATGAGTGTTAAGTTAAACTCCCTGCTACCAGGTGATACCTTTAATTCTGTATCGTCCGACAGCCCTCTCCAGACTGTTTTCAATTCAGTTGAAATAATTCTGGTGTTGAAACGTGACTCTGTGTAACCTTAACATAGATCCACTTTCCCCAACAACCACTCACCCTCCTCCCTTCTTTTTCGCACACTTACTTACTTGACTGATCAAAACTTGTCACTGTATTTACTAACTTTCCAGCATGTATCAGCTTCTGACAGTCTGTGTGTCTGTGTGTCGCCCACAGTTCCCGGAGCTCCTGTGGCCATAAGGGCCCTTCCCTCTAGCCGAGATGCAGTCATGGTCTCATGGTTGATGCCCACGTATCCTAATGGCATCCTCACACACTACACACTGTACTATCGTCCCCTCAACGCCCATCAAGTAAGCACGTTTTCCATATTAATGAGTGTATGAATCATTTTGAAATATTTACTCGTTTGATTTCTTTTCTAGTGATAATAGAAATTACGTGGAAGGTCTCAGGATCCACGTCAGGGTGAGCCATATCTGATAGATTGGGGTTTGCTTATCAGTTTCAGTGCCTCACGGAAACGAACAGAAATGGTATGATGACACTTCATAGTATCCTGATGTGCTGTTAGATATAACAATATTCTTCTTCATAGATTCTCCAAACTTGGAAACATTTATGACACATAATTATTACTCCCCTTCTTTTGTTTTTTTTTAAGGCTACGAGGAGCATGGTTGTGGCGGGCGAGGCTGGGGCGGTGCCGTGGGTGGAGCTGAGCAGGGAGGTGGGCGGTCTGGACAGTCACGCCCGCTACGAGTTCTGGGTCACCGCCTCCACCCGTGTGGGCGAGGGCACCGCATCCAGGGTGGTGTCTGAGAGCCCCTCTGCTGCAGGTAGGTGGTGGAGGACCTCCGGCAGGAGAATAGTACCAGCACTTGGGGACCTCTGGCAGGTGGATAGTTCATGGGGACCCCTGCTGAATAGACAGTATTTACGTGCTGGAAAGTATCCAAGAGCACTTGATGGCAGCTTCTTGGAAGCCACAGAGTAAACATCGGAGTGACCGAGTGTATAGTAATCCATGAAACATCCTTCAGACAGACTTCCTCAACCAGCAGTGGCAGCTCAGCAGACACTCACCTAACACAGTCATGCCAGTCACGTAACGCAGTCATGCCAGTCACCTAACACAGTTATGCCAGTCACCTAACACAGTCATATTCAGTGATCATTTTCCACAGTCAAGTGTTGGTCATTCACTAATGAGTAAATGATCAGGCTTACAATACATAGATTTTCATGCTATGAAATATATATAAGGTGATCTGGTTGAAGCGCTTACGTGAACTTATGACGTAATACATAGCTTTATATTTTTACCATCAACCAGAAGGTCACCCATGGTGGAGGAAGATTTAATCAGCACGGTAAAGGCATTGAAAAATTATAATCATGCTTTGTGACTTAAAATGAAAGCCAAACTTTGCTTCTTGCACCAGATATCATACTTTAATTTTTTTTAAGCTTAAATGATTCGAAGTTTGGGAAATTTGCATAGTTAATGACATAAGTCCAAAAAAAAAGTTTTTTCCTGAGGTTGGATCAGATCTGTACAGGTCTGTGTGAGGTGATTTTCCTGTGGTGGTTGAGTCCTGACTTTACGTATTATCATTCTTGATGGAAGATTATGTTGAATCTAAAAGAGTAATGACTGGAAAATATTGCCTCTAATGATAAGGAGAGGTTTGGTTCATTCTCAGATCCTCGCTAAACACAATATATAAGCTTGTGTTGTATGTAAACTAAGAAGAACACAGATGTGTGGAGGAGGACGTGATGGTTTACATGTCTGTGTGTGGAGTAGGATGTGATGGTTTACATGTCGGTGTTGTGTCTGTCTAGTTCCAGCGAGGATTAGATCATTCGGGCAGTCTGTGGAGGTGCAGGCCGGAGGTTCCCTGACCCTGCCCTGTGCTGTGGTGGGCACCCCTGCACCAGCGGTCACCTGGACACACCTCGGCCGGGACAACATACCACAGGCACAGGTAGGTACCACCTGTCTGTATGTCTGGTCATCTCATTGACTATCAGGCTATAGGTGAGTGAGGGTCCTGGGGGGTTAGCTTAGTTTCTTCCTCTGTCCCTGCTTGGGAAAGTATCTTGATAGTAATAGTAGTCGTAGTAGTAATAGCAATAAATTCCATATTCAGCTTTTATTTCCCTTTGGTTCTCTATGCATTTCGAGTATTTTATGAAAAAGAAATTTATGACTCTAACCAGATATACCAAACTTCGAAATGAGACTCGTTCTGTATCACGATTGTTGAACTAACCAACACGACTGCTGTAAACATGAACGGAAAATATGTTTATAATCCTTATTGTTAGATGTATTGTGACCAAGAAACCTTCTTTCTATTTACTCGTAACAGACGCTTCCCGACCACTCCCTGCACGCGTCTGTGGTGGGGCCAGACATCGCTGGGAACTACACGTGCCACGCCCACAACCCGAAGGGGCGGGACGAGTCCACGTGGGTGGTGCGGGTCGTGCAGACTCCTCCCCCACCCACACTGCGGATCCAGTACGCCACCGAGACGGCCATCCACCTCTCCTGGGACTCCACCGGGGACGGAGGCAAACCCATCACAGGTAAACACAGAACCACCCCCACCCCCACCACATTTGTTACACTATATTTACCTTTCACCTTAACGTCTCACTCATTAGGTCACGTTGACTATTATCAAAGATCCTGCCATATTCAAACATGTTATTATTATTTACTCAAATCATATAACAGTTTCGTCAACCTGTGTAAAGCAATTAAGGTATTAGCAGGAAGGTATTGCCTGCAGAACCTTCCCCAAACGTGTAGTTACGAGGGTCGAACTGACCCTCTCCCTGCTTTCAAGTGACGACAATGCATTGACAAATCTGGGAACATTTGCTGGAGAACCTCGCGTGTTGGTTCAGGGAGTTGCGAGGGGGAAAGACAGTTGCCACATGCCTGTAGGGAGAGCCAAGTGTGTTTGGAAAGAGGGAGGGTTGGTTAATCACATGTATACATTTAGAAAAGGGAAAGTACAAACTGAGAGAGAGAGAGAGAGAGAGAGAGAGAGAGAGAGAGAGAGAGAGAGAGAGAGAGAGAGAGAGAGAGAGAGAGAGGCGGAAGTAACGAGGACTGATACACAGCCGGGATGAGTGTGGTGTTGATGAAAGTGTGGAGGGAGACAGCAAGTGTAGGACCCTCAGCTGGAGTGTAGGACGGTACGTGGCCAAAGACGTCCTCATATGGCTTCGGGAGAGGCACCTGCTCCCTGGAGTGGATGATCACAAGCCCCTGCTGAGCACCCCTCCAGGGCCGTTTTCAGCTCTTATTTTCATAAGAGAAATTCCTTCGATTTACCACCTTAAGGGCTAAAGTACCGTGCCACTCACCGCAGGAGTCCAGTTTGTTCCGTCGGGTACCAGGTGTCGGGACGGCAGGGGACGAACCTTACCTGGATGTTGCTCGTCGTCCATCCACACAGCGGAAGATTTTCTCCGTGTATCCAAACGTCGCAGGTCAACCCTCCAGGGTGTGGGGGCGGCATTGTCACTTTGCGCTCTCCTGCAGGGCTGGGGTTGGGGGTCCTCAGTTTTGGAAAATTTATTACTACATGATAATGATGTATTGTGGCTGGCTGTATGTAATTGATGCAAGGCACGCGTCTCACTGCTGCTTCCCAATTTCTTTATGGACGCCAGTAACTCGAGGATTGACCGTTATGATGCTTCCTTCTTTCCTCGAACAGTTAAGTCGTGGAATTCTCCTCCTACTTTCGTCTCTCCCTCCTCATGTTAACTTTCTAACATTTTCAGGTCAACAAACACCTGTGGAGACTTGATTCAGTTCCACTTTCTTTTCCTCTCATTAATTCTTTTCACCCGAGGTGGCCTCTGATTAGGGCATGTTTTGCCGATGCCACGTCGGTAGTTACCATAAAAACGTCAGTTTCTGTGTCGTCATTTGCAATATAGATTGTTGTAACCTTGTCACCAACACGCTGCCGCTCCCCTCCTGTAGGATACGTGATCCGGTACCGGCTGGAGGGACAGCAGGCGTGGGTGGAGGAGACGGTGGAACCTGGGGAGACCAGCGCCAGCCTGCAGCAGCTGCGGTGTGGCTCCACCTACCACGTGCAGGTCCTGGCCATCAGCCTGGTGGGCCGTGGTCAGCCCTCACACACCGTCAACACCAGGACCCGAGGATCTGGTACGTTACCCTCACCATGCCAGTTGCGTCCATCACTATCTCGAAATTCAGTTTATATCCCATTCCCCACACTAGTCCCTGGTGGTTACCGAATTTCTGAAGGCTAAGCTGTAACTCTGTAACCGCTGGATTTTAATGGTTTTTGAAATTTACATATGTAATTCAGCCACCTTGTCTAAGAATATTAACTGTCTTTTAATCACGTCAAGTAAGTGTAAGTTTAACAAGACAGAGAGGCATTCTTCCCAGAGGCAATTTTACATGCTGTTGATAGTGATTTTTATCTAATGTATAGAAGATAAGAGTTAGGAGGAATTACACTTACGTACAACAGATTAAATACAAAATGTTTACCAACTGTTCCACTTTAGTCGTAAGAAAATATAAGTGTTTTGTATGATGAAAGGATTTTGATTATATTCTCTGGTCAATGACCTTATTAGAGAGCATGATAAAGGTTTTTGATTGAGAGTGTGTGATGGGTGACTGCCTCAGGTGCTTAAGAGAGAGGGAGGGAAACGCTACTCTTGCTCCACCTTAAGACATCATAGGTTCTCCTCTGGTCTCCCCTCCCTCACCTCTACCACAGCTCCCCGCCAGCCTCGCCACCAGGACCTCGTGAGTGTGAACTCGTCGTCGGTAACCCTTCACCTGTACACCTGGCCGTCTGGTGGCTGCCCGATCACCTGGTGGGCTGTGGAGTACCGGCCTCACTCGGACGCCACCTTCACGCCCGTGGCCTCCCACCTGGCTGGAGACACGGATTCCGTCACGCTGCCGGAGCTGGCACCCCTCACCTGGTACCAGCTACGTATCACGGCGCACAACGCCGCGGGATCCGCCACAGCCACTTACGATGTCGCGACGGCCTCGCTCACTGGAGGTACGTCAGTGTCGTAGATCATGCACGGGGAAGCCTGACATATAGAGACCTGACCTTCTAGTATATTTCAAGGTATACCTGGTAACACAAGGTATCTCTCGCATTCCAATTTACGTCTGGTACCACAAGGCACCCCTCTCATTCCATGGTACCTCTCTCATTACAAGGTATACCTGGTAACACGTTACCCTTCCTTACACCAGTAGATCGCACTTCCATGTTACCTTGTGTGTGTGTGTGTGTGTGTGTGTGTGTGTGTGTGTGTGTGTGTGTGTTTTCCCTTGCTAGTGTCTGGTCACACCCTAGACAGCTTCAGGTCCCCCTCACCGCGAGCAACGGGGCAGAAATCCTCAAAGTCAATTGAAAACTTCCACTCAGGCGGCTTGGGAAGGATTTACACCACCTCCCACCCTCCTCCTCCTCTTTACTGAGCCAACAACCCTTCTCCAGCTCAACGACCGCACCTGGAGGCCTCGCTAACCTCGGCCAGTGTCCTCTCTCCATCCCAGTGATCACAGTTATCTTGGGCTAATAACTACACACACACACACTAGTGTCACAATCAGTTCCCGTTCAGATTTTTTTCTACCTCAGGGTCATCAGGTCATTCACTGTCGTCAGTGTCGAAAATAGTTTACTTTCCCACAGGTTATCTTTAAGATGACGGTGTAATTTACACTAGTGATAAGAACTTCTATTGGCTCCGATTATTATAATTACTCTCGGCTTATGGTCCAGTCTCAGGTACAGTATCTATGTTGGTAAACATGTTAAGAGTTCATCAGAGTCCTAAGGTTAAGATATGAAATACAGAAGCGGTGTATTTAATGGAGCCTCTGTTCGCCAGCAACCATCAACACCTAACCTCCTTCGTGATACATATACCACCTTACATGGCAACACACAAAAGTACTTTTTTTTTTCATTTGCCATAGAATGACCCTTTGACCACCGGTCTGGAGTAGCCTCCCACCCCTTTTCCTTAAGAACATAACGTCTGGATACTCCCCTGTAGTGGGCAGGTTTCCCTCACCTGAAGCTGTGCATTTTTTATCCGGTCTGAGTTTTGAGTCTGCCCTCACTGCAACGGAAGAGCCAAGATGTATTTTCCAATATGAAATCCTTCATGAAATACAGTAAGAAATGACACGTTTGTTAACGGACTTCAGTAGTTACTCTGACAAGCTCAGGAATATACCTGAGCCTCAGACATCCCCGACAATCCACGAAATTCACATACGTGACCCCAGCAGAGAAGAGTCACCCCGGGGAAGCACTGAACCTGCTGATTAGATAGCTAAACAAGTCCCTTGTCGAGACATAACGGGCGCCCACCTGCCTCATAAGACCAGGAATCTCAGCTCAATGATCCTGCGTCTCACATTAGTCAGAAATTCCTCTTCACTCTCATCATCGTCGGGAGTTTTCGTGTCAGCGGCAGTGCGGGTAATGGCCACGTCAAAGGTATGGAGGAGGTGAAGGGGTTTGTCTGTGCCAGAGAGACGGTCGTCTCCGTCATGGGTGTTCCCTGAAGGTCGTGGTGCAAAGCAAAGCATCCCCCTAGACACTACGGGTAAATGTCAAAGATTTTCTTTTCTTAGGTAATTCTTCACAATACAGTTAACGGAAGAGATGGTTGATTCAACGTGTGTGTGTGTGTGTGTGTGTGTGTGTGTGTGTGTGTAGACATCTGAAGTACACTGAGACAAACGTTTTCCCCACAGTCTTGCTCTTGAATATCTATATACCTCAGTAAACATGAGAGCCTTGCTTTATTATACGTGCTTGATATATAATCTCTCCACAAGGGAGACATGAGGTTCACCTGTTGCGTCTGTCCACACATCCTGATATGGATCTTAACACCGTGGAGGACTGAACTGGATGGTATGTCCATTTGGTGTGCTGGTGGTGGTGACCTTTGACATGATCCTTGAATAATGGATCCAGGGGCATATTAGGCAAAGCCATCCACTTTTCAAGGGAAAATGACAGCCACTGCAATAGGCAGAAATGTTGGGTGATTTTTTCCACCATTGTTTTGTAGGTGTTTCATATTTGATTACGCATGGCGGTAAAACGATCAGAGTCACATTAAAGGTTATGTACATTATTTATATGATATGATAGAAGGATGAATGTTATGACGTTGAAGTTAACAACATGGGGATGTTGTCTCGATCTTTGAGCATGGTAGTACGGTCCTTAAGCACGATGTTACAACCCATTGTGGTAATTATGGTCTGTCCTTTAGACCTGACCGTAAAGGGTCGGTCAGGTCCAAGGCCAGACCACTATACCAAACGATTGCATTGTAGAAGTCAAGGAGTCATTCGTGCCCAAGGGTCGTACCGTCGTGTTCATGGGTCGTACCGTCGTGTTTAGGGGTCGTACCGTCGTGTTCAAGGGTCGTCCAGTCGTCCTAGAGGAGCTAATACGATCATTTACTCACCTCTGCAGCCACCCTGGCGCCGGAGTCGGTGGTGGAGGTTGTGGAGGCGACGGGATCCCCCCTGTACCTGGACCCACACGTGCTAGCGCCGGTGGTGTCGGGTGTGGCCTGCACCCTCGCCCTCCTGCTCTGCGTTGGTCTCCTCATCTCGAGAGGGTAAGTCGTCCCAACCTCGTCTTCAGCTACGGTAGTGAGTCATCACGGGTTTCAGGTGTATGATGGTAGGTGTGAGTACCAACTGTATATGACTATATGAAATTAAGTAACCTCTACTACTACTACTACTACTGCTGCTGATACTACTACTACTACTACTACCACTACTACTACTACTAGTACTACTACTACTATTCCTTTTCTTCTCTCTGCGGTTTCCCGCGCAGCCGCGCCCGGTTCATGAAGGGCGACGCTGCGGCCGCCGCTGGTGAGGGCCAGAGGGGAGGCAGCGGGGCGCCCACCTACGGCCGCTCACTCGCCGAGCTACAGAACCATCGGAACGACAGTCAAGAGCAGCTGTCGCCCGCCGCCCGAGCTAAACACGAGGAAGCCTACACCGGTTAGCCAACACCACCATAGTCTCTTGTCTACCACCTCAGCGGCACTGAGCCTTTCTTTGTTGAGTCTCAAGTGGTCTTACAAACCAGAGAGATACGTCGTCTCACTTCAATTAAAGGCTTAATGCTGCTGAAAGAAAACTGTGTGTGGTTTTAAGTTTGTGTGTGTGTGTGTGTGTGTGTGTGTGTGTGTGTGTGTGTGTGTGTGTGTGCTCTACATGTATGATATGTACAACTTGTGTATGTGTGTGGTTATGTGTGAACTTGACTGTATGTGTATCACATAGTGAATGACACTGAAGGAAGTCACTTGCTATGCTTGGTTCCTCGAGTCAAGGCCATACTTACTCTCGTGTACACCGTCCCTGAACATGGACATAACAAAGGAAGGAAGGCTTATTCCTCGCCATCATGTAGCGTAGAAATTACCGCCAGGACTGGTGTAGAAACACCAGCTTCCGCTACTCTGTTGAAACTGGGGTTTTGAAGCGTACATCCTGAGGTCGGTATTTTCATTCATGTATGGCGTACTTCAGTAACTGCCAACGCTCAACATCCTGGCGGAGATGTGAAGCCAGACACTCGGAACAGCAACGCACTACAAGAGATCAGGTTGTTAGGGCGATACAGCAGCTGTGAGGAGCCTGGCTTATGTAAATAACAAGTGTATCTAGGGAAGTATTGGATGAATATCATGGGTATGTGATGCGTCCCAGGGAAACTGAATCATGCATGTGATGCGTTCGAGTAAGATTTGATAGGGAGAAAACTTCAAACACATGAGCGTAAGCTGGAGTCATGAGAGGCGAGACAGGTGATGTAGTGTGTGTTGGAAGAATAAGTGAAATGACTGTAGAGAGGAAAACATATTATTAGGTTTTGAACATTATCTGTCTTGAGATAAGGAACAAGATGTAGGCATTGTGAACAGAATTATCATCCTGAACTGCTGTTGCTGAGAAGAGGATCATTGCCTGGTTCAGATATCTTCGTAAAGCATAATAAGATGTGAGGCACCGAGGGAATAACCAGTGTCTCTGATGATACTGACGTGCAAAACGTGAGGAGGCGAGGCACTTTGAAGGACTTCTGTGCCCCTTCAACCGAGGCCAAAAACCTAATCAAAAGCCTTATTAAATCTAATCAAAATCAGCGGCAACGTTCCCGCTTGGGTGACTGGAGATCGGGGACTCACAGGGCACCCCCGCAGTGTCGCAATACCAGTCCCCATCCCACATCTCCAGCCCCATCTTAAGCCTCAGCCTCCCCCCCTCCTCCTCCTCAAACCCTCAAGCCGAAGTCGAGAGCTTGCCAGCCAATGAGGGAGGGGTTGACCCCAACACTGAGTGAGACCAGGACACACACACACACATCAAAGAGAGAGGTTCTTTCATGGGAGGCAGTTATCCTGACCAGGCGGAGGAGTCGCTGACGAGTTAACGAGAGAGGCCACGAGCAGGAGGACTACACACACACACAGACACACACACACACACACAGACCGCCAGGAGAAAATAATCAAAAGTCCACATGTACCTTCATATGATAGAAGTTTCTTGAAAGATAAGGTTTATAAGACTATAATAGTCCATGGAGGACAAGAGGCCAACTCCTCGTACAAAACCATAGCATACTAAAAGATAAAGATGCTGAATTGAACAATAGAGAGAACGACACATTGTTCGCAGGAAAAATATGAGGAAAATTGATCATACTGAACTACAAGATGATGTTCTGAGTACAATGGTCAAGGTAAGAATCGGCCACTGTCCTAAAGTGGTACCCACTCTGAGGCAAGTGAAAAGGGTACTAACTGGCGAGTGATATGATCAATAGATATAACAGATGACTCGTTCAGAGGAGAGGAGCTGCAAGGAAACTTAGCTTTAGAGTAAAAGATTATATTAGAGAGGAACTGAAACAACGATCTTGACTAATATAATCCGTTATGAGTGTTAAAGATAACAGTGCATCAGTGTTATCATGGGTAAATGATTACAGTATGAGAAGAATTACATTTGGTGAAAATGAATAGCAATATATTGTAAGTTTCTAGTTCATTTTTATAATCAATTAATTGTTTATCAACTAGTTTTATGTGTCTATTATGTTTTTGTGGTTTTATTATTCTTTCATTTACTCTAAAATATATTTTTTTTACTAGCTTGTGTCTAACCTAGTTGGCTTTATGTGCTGTTCCTAATGCAGTCTGTGGTCGTGTTCTGAGCTGCTTTCTGTCTCGTCTAGTCTTGTGTTCACTCATAACCATTCCTCGTGCCACTTCCAAGGCTGCTGTAGCCTTTTTCTTATGTGTAGTCTCGTTGTTTATACTTCCTCTTCATATTTTGTCTTTTGTATGAGTGATGTTTAATCTAAACACGTTGTGTTTCTCGTATCTTTATGGAATGTTTTACTACCAACACTTGGCCATGCCTCTGACACACTCTGCTAAACATTAAATGGAACTCACCTTCTTTCCACTGCTTTCTCAAACACACACACACACACACACACACACACAGACCGCCAGGAGAAAATAATCAAAAGTCCACATGTACCTTCATATGATAGAAGTTTCTTGAAAGATAAGGTTTATAAGACTATAATAGTCCATGGAGGACAAGAGGCCAACTCCTCGTACAAAACCATAGCATACTAAAAGATAAAGATGCTGAATTGAACAATAGAGAGAACGACACATTGTTCGCAGGAAAAATATGAGGAAAATTGATCATACTGAACTACAAGATGATGTTCTGAGTACAATGGTCAAGGTAAGAATCGGCCACTGTCCTAAAGTGGTACCCACTCTGAGGCAAGTGAAAAGGGTACTAACTGGCGAGTGATATGATCAATAGATATAACAGATGACTCGTTCAGAGGAGAGGAGCTGCAAGGAAACTTAGCTTTAGAGTAAAAGATTATATTAGAGAGGAACTGAAACAACGATCTTGACTAATATAATCCGTTATGAGTGTTAAAGATAACAGTGCATCAGTGTTATCATGGGTAAATGATTACAGTATGAGAAGAATTACATTTGGTGAAAATGAATAGCAATATATTGTAAGTTTCTAGTTCATTTTTATAATCAATTAATTGTTTATCAACTAGTTTTATGTGTCTATTATGTTTTTGTGGTTTTATTATTCTTTCATTTACTCTAAAATATATTTTTTTTACTAGCTTGTGTCTAACCTAGTTGGCTTTATGTGCTGTTCCTAATGCAGTCTGTGGTCGTGTTCTGAGCTGCTTTCTGTCTCGTCTAGTCTTGTGTTCACTCATAACCATTCCTCGTGCCACTTCCAAGGCTGCTGTAGCCTTTTTCTTATGTGTAGTCTCGTTGTTTATACTTCCTCTTCATATTTTGTCTTTTGTATGAGTGATGTTTAATCTAAACACGTTGTGTTTCTCGTATCTTTATGGAATGTTTACTACCAACACTTGGCCATGCCTCTGACACACTCTGCTAAACATTAAATGGAACTCACCTTCTTTCCACTGCTTTCTCAAGTACTTGATCACTCCCACCCTGATGTGTCCTCCCTGATCTACCATCCTTTTGCACCCTTGTCTCCCTGATGGAGGGTTTTCTCCCTGGCAGTGGAGGAGCCATACGAGATCTGCCCTTACGCCACCTTCAGCCTGCCACCTGGTAACGCTGGGGGAGGCGACGCCCTCGACTACACGCTACAGTTTCAGACGTTCGGCCACCAAGACTGTTACGAGGGCCAGCCACAGCCGTCCAGATCCTCCTCCTTCATGGGCGGGAAGAGGCGCGAGAATGCTGCTGCTGCTGCTGTTGGTGGTGGGGTGGGCGGAACTGGACCCTCTGCTGGTAAGCTCCCCACCCACCCTCACCCACGCCCCAATGCTCCCCAGTTCATTCCTGTGGCCCATATCAGCTCTCTGCCCCCCTCCCACACCTCACCCCACCCACACCCACCCGCCCGCCCGCTCAGTCACCCATAGCTCTCCTCTGCTCTCTTGCCTCTCTCACCAGCCCTGTGGAATCCACCGTTCCAGCTTTTATGTATTACGATTAGTGTTGACATTAAGTGGCCACTGATGATCATAACCCCCCCAGCTGCTCGTAGTGAATCTGCCGGAATGGCCAAATGACAAACGCCTTTATTTCACACGTAGACCCGTGAAATGTCTCGGGCGAAGGAATGGCTTTGACGTGCATGATCAGTGTTACTGGTTGTTGCTGCCTGACATCCACTGAAGATTATGTAGTTCGTGTATAATTTTTTTTTCCTTGTTGTTGTTGTCATTCATTTTCACACAACGGATCACTGACGTGCGCAATCGTCTCCTTTCCCGTCTGTTGCAGAGATCGCGTGCATCTCCAGCCAGCAGACGCTGCCCATCTCGTCGGTGGGCGGACGTGGTCGGATCTGCAGGCGTAATCAGGCAGGGGAGGAGGGACACGGCTCAGACAGCGAGCAGGACACCAGCGGGAGCCCCGGCGCCACCCCTGCACACGGAGTCAGGGACACTTACAAGGTCCCGGTGCGGTTAAGGAGAGGTGAGGATGAACTCGCCTCTGACCTGACCCTTGGGGATCAGCTCAGAGACCTGGCTTATCTATCATACCCGGGGGGTGGGAGGGGGGGGTTAAGTCGCTTCAAACAAGATTAATGTAATATGTGTGATGTACATTAACTATGAGCAGATGGCTCACTTTAGATCATGAACTCCTGAAGTAATTAGGAATGAGATAACCGTAAGGGTAAGTTAGTAAGGTTGTATCTACTTCCTGTATGTTGTTTGTAAGTGATTCCATCATGGAGGGAGGCGGGAGGCGCAATATACTGCTATATGTTAGTTTCCATAATCATATCAACTACGAATGTCAGGCTAACAGGACGATGCTTCCTACGTAAGAAAGTATTATTATTACCTTCGTTGAATATCAGTGTTATATTGTCAGGCTTCCAGTCCCTCCCCCCCGAACTTTTCCTATGGCAAGTGACTCGATGGGAAAAGGACCATTTTTGCCTCATGGCATCATTAATCAGTGTAGTGTAATGTGTAAAGGTTGTGTTCAACACGAGACTCACCACAGTCACCGATGAATGAGGACCGTCTTCCTGTGCGCTACGTCTGGTCGTCTTTGAAATGTGCGTTTTCGTGGGTTCTGTGAAACTGAGATATTTGTTCAATCCTGAAACTTCCAGTTCGTTTTGGGTCAGCTTGGTTCCCCGACGGTTCACTGAACCTTGGGTTAGTTTTTAGTTCTTGTCTGTGGTAGTATAAACATTACAGTTTCCCCACTTTGAGCTCCGGCCAACAAATTTTATTTCCCGTATTTCCTTGCGGGTCTGCACGTATTCCAGTTGGGATTCACGACTCTTTTTCTTGTTGTTGTTGTTGTTGTTGTTGTTGTTGTTGATTGTTTCGTGCGATACTTCCCACGCCTCTATCAGCCCTTGTAGAATTCTTTTCCCACGGTGCTGGTAAAGCTTTTCATGTGAGCTAAAACATTAAACAACTGTGAACATGACCAACTGAAATAATTTTTTTGTTATACACACAAAGTACAGCAGAGGGTTGGACGTATACAGACTAGATCACATACGTATGATAGATAGTTCCGTTGGCTGTTGTGTTGTGTTGTGTCTCTCTCATGGTAGTGTTGCGTACTTCCTCCCCGCTGAAGTTACTCACAGGTACTGACCTGGACTCCTCGTGACTCACTGCTCACAAACCTGGTCATCTGAAGTTGTACCCGCGTTCTGCCCATCGGTTACAGTGTGGATTAAGCGCCACTTCCTTATCTATGTATTTCATTCAGACTTGAGTGTAATGAGTCTCTGGGACTTGGGTGGTTTCACTCACTGGAAAGGCTTTTATCTCCCTCCCACTTGTTTTCCAGTTGATGACTTGCTGGATTTTCTAATTGAGGCGCATAAAACCTGCCTCGTTTAACACACGATACCTGCCTCGTTTAACACACAATACCTGCCTCGTTTAACACACAAAACCTGCCTCGTTTAACACATAGAACCTGCCTCGTTTAACACACAATACCTGCCTCGTTTAACACACAATACCTGTCTCATTTAACACACAAAACCTGCCTCGTTTAACACACAAAACTGTCTCGTTTAACACACAAAACCTGCCTCGTTTAACTCATAGAACCTGCCTCGTTTAACCCACAATACCTGCCTCGTTTAACACACAATACCTGCCTCATTTAACACACAAAACCTGCCTCGTTTAACACACAATACTTGCCTCGTTTAACACACAATACCTACCTCGTTTTTGGAGGTTTCATTGTATGTGTGGACGACTTACCACCTCCCAGGCTCCACTTTAGGCCACCACTTTGTCTCCGTGACGAGTGATCAGTCGGTGTCGGACCCTATAGTAAGGTAATCACAAGGTAATCGTCATTCTCCGTCGTCATGGAGGCACCTCTTCCCTCCACCTTTTCGAAGCGCAGATAAAGGATTTGACCTTCGCGCTTGATAGCAATCGTCGTTCACTTCTTCAATCTCATGTAGGGTCAGTTTAGTGTCTCTTCATCCCTGTGTTCCTCTGTTCATTGCCAGAAGTTATTCCCGGCGTTCCTCTTGTCCACCTTCACTCTCCTGCTGTGGTTCTAATCTTCGTCTCACTTGCAGTTGTTTGTGTTTGTTTGTTTGTTTGTTTGTTTGTTTTTTCCTTTACATTTCATCAACCCACACATAGTTGACTCACCGAGCAACACACCCACCACAGCGTACCATAGTGTCACGATCAAACAAGATCCAGGAGCTTTTACCAAATTTCCCCAGTGAAGTTAAATGCCATGTGCCAAACGTGTTAGTCCATCCGATGGGTCTGGCTTACCTAGTATTTGTCCATCTGATTGGCCTGGCTTGCGGAGCATTTGTATATCTGATGGGTCTGGCTTGCACGGTATTTGTCCATCTGATGGGCCCGGCCTGTACGTTCAGACGTTTGCACTAGTGTGACTGGAGGTAAAACAGACTCTAAATTTCAGAGGACTTCCTCCCTTCACCTCTGCTAGGAAACTTCCATCTCTTCTGATTTATGGCCATAACGTAAGGTATGGTCAGTGCATGTTAGTCCACACTCAACTCAGTTGACTGAAGCACAGATCTGGGTTTACATATTTGTTGTGGTCTCTGTTGCTGAATGTATATGGTTCATATCACTGAACGTAGGAAAGCAGTTGCCTTTCTTCAGGAGAGAAATATATTAGCAATAAAGTCTAAGTTTTAGGTTATATTTTATCACGCAATGTTGGCTTTACTTTCGTATGTGTGGGGCACTGTATGTAGAAGGTCTTGCATGAACGGCTCAGACACCAGTACTATACACGGATGGGAAGGGACGCAGTTCCTGAGATTCAGCGGAGATGAAATCAAAAGAGGGTATGAGACGCGCTAGGTGACATTACGTACCCCTCCAGGCCGGAAAGGCCAGTGGGGAATAAATGTTTGGGATAGTGTACTTGCGTTCACACAGTCTGCTGGATAAAGACTTTGACTAATGAGCGATGATGATCCACTGAGTAGTTTTAACTAGTTAGCACCGTGAAAGATGCTACGGTCTTGGGCCAAAATATTATGTTCTTTTGTGAGTATGAATCAGTTTGTATTACTTTCAGAACTGAAGTAGTTTGTACCAGCGACAGTGGACATGAAAGACGTCTGTACGACCCATACCTTCTCTCTACTCCCAAAGGTGCTGACTTCACCCTCCACCCTCCGGACTCGAGCACCGAGAGCAACGATGAGCGATCTCCCGTTCCTCCCCGCCGCCCTCCCCATCTCCAGCAGCAGCAGCAGCAGCAGCAGCAGCAGCCTACCAACCCACCACCCACCCACCAACAGCATGCCCACCCCCAGCACGCTCGTAGACAACATGCCTTCACACCCGCTCATGCCCATGTCCTAAGGTGAAGATTATTCTTGGTACTTACGTTCTGAGAGTGACTGTGGAGTTGATGGCTATCTTGTGGGACGTAGCCTTACGTTCAGAGTGAGAGGAGAGCTTGGGTACTTACCGTGTGGGATTATTAACTCACGTCAGAGAGTGACAGCAGAGTTGGTGGTTACCTTGTGGGATGTTATCTTACCCTTGCTAGGCCCATCAGGGTCCAGGCTATACGTACCAGACTTGCTGCCAGACTGGAGAATGGTTACTCAAAAATAAGTTTATATTTGGTTATGTGACGTACTTTGTATTACACACACACACACACACACACACACACACACACACACAGGAGAGGCATAATCTGTCATTAGCTGCAGAAAACTGAAGCATAAGAACATATCATTCCTTCATGGCGCACCACACCTGCTCAGTGTCATGAGAAACTGTCGTGGTGTCATGGACCACAAAGTCCCTCGTGAGCGGCTCAAGTCACTACTGTCCTCCGGCGTGAGATGCGACTGAGTCAATTCCTCAGCGAATGCCGTAAGTTGTTCGATGCCAGTGTGTTATACTGGCACGTTTGCCTGTTCCTGTGTGTGTGTGTGTGTGTGTGTGTGTGTGTGTGTGTGTGAAGAGAGAGGGAGTATCGCAAAGTCGTTTTGTGTGAGAGCGGGAACGAGAGGAGGGCGTGTATGAAGCCTCACTGTTGTGTATCGTACGGGAAGGTTGATTGGTGGTACCCGTGGACGCTGTGTGTGGCGTGGGGACGCAACTCTGAGGACGTGGTGTGGTCGGAGGTAGGTCAGGGCGTCGACGATGGTCGACGTGTTAGGATGACGCGTTCATTTCATCGATTACTGGGATGGTGGGGGGGGGGGGTCATACTAGAGGGGAGGGTGGGGGGCTATAGGGGGCTTATTGGATCAGTCGCACTGGAGAAGGGTGGCCTGTTGGAGTGGTGGTGTAGTGGAGGAGTTGTTGAAGCCGACTTTTAGGAGTGGCGGAGGGGGTGTGTTGAATGAGGATTACTGGAGTGGTGTCATGCATGCTGAAGGGGATTCACTGAGAGTACTGTCACACTGAAGAGGGGTTAATGAAGGGTTGGTAGAATGCAGGGTGTGAGATAGCGTGCTTAGAATATGACACAGTAGCTGTGGTGTGGTTCTTCCTTACCGCCACACTTCTGCTTAACTCTTGCAACTGATAAGTTCCTGAAAGCCTCAGTTTTTAACCTGTGTTGACTGAGGTGGTAATACGTTTCTTGAAACTGTTGCTGTAGGTCTAATTTTCTTACGGGTACACCACGCCCGTCTTGATCCTGGCCATCTGCCCGTCTAAGGTATGAAGAAAACAGATGGATGGACTGTGGATGACAGGCGGATGGATGTGGATGACACAGACAGACGAAGTGGGGATGATACAGACGGATGCAGTGTGGATGACACAGAAAGACGCCGAGACAGAAGATGTCCGACTTTTATTTTTTGAAAGACTCACAGAAAACACATTTTTTTTTTCTTTTTTTTACCCTCTACTCGATGTTCTATTATTCATACGGTGACCTTTGTAGTAACATTGCGCCTGTGGGCCAGAGGAACTGCTCCCCCACACACTCCCTTAACTATAGAAGTATTTCAGGTCATACACTGACGGCCAGCAGGCCAGTAGTCTGACCTCACAACACACAACCACAACTCAACAAAAAAGCTTCCAGCGATCGAGGATCTTCCGGATTTACTTTGTTGTAGAATTCATCTCTACGTACACCTCGAGCAGATCAAGGGCTCTCGTAGTGAGAGGCGTAATTCCTCTGATTCAGAATCCTATCAGTTCAGTCACTGGTTAACCCATCACCCATCGGTGATCCGGACTTTTAATTCTTATACGTTTTTATCCGTTTTTTGATGACCAGTGAGGACGACTTCACAGAGGAACCATACGATCTTAGAAATTTCTTCTTCACAGTGTATCCATGACCCAGACGCCCTCCGAGCTGAAGTATGATCATACCTGCTCCACTTCGATCTGTGGAGGAACTTGATATTAATCCTAAGTAATCACAGCTTAATACGTAGGGATTATATTGATCCAAGAAGGAATATATGGATCGTTTATATAATTCGAAGAGAATCAAACATACATTAACATATAGACATATACTAACATGCAAGGATGGAAGTAGTATCTCAAGATGGTGTGAGACACTGATTATATTCATTCTCGAGCTGGGAATGCGAAGCAGTGCTTCACAGCAACACACTCCACTGAGATATAAACATTAGCTTTCTTTGCATTGTGGCTGATGTCTGACCCCTGACATAAGGTCTGAGGAGGTTACCATAAGGACTTAGAATTCCTTTTTGTTTAAAAGTTTGTTGAAAGGTGCGTCGATCAGGCCGCTGGAGACTGGTGTCCGTAACTTACACCCATGGAACACTCAGCAAGTCGTCTCACTTGACCCACAACTCATCTTTCCACCGCAAAATAATAGTTATCCATTTCCCGTTGGCAGTAAACACTTCCCACACACTAACATGGCAAATCTGTTCATACGAGCATAAGATGTAGGATAAAAGAAAAATCTATACTTACCAAAGTGCTCAGATCTTCAGTAGCAAACGTACAGCTGTCAGTATTCGAATGAATGGAAAGGAAAACCTATATTGATGTGTGCAGAGCATGGTTGGCGGACGAAGTACAGCAGAACGCGAGACTTCCTCACGGTTTACGGTAGACTGACATGGGTATGATCCTTCGTATGGTGTACAAACTCTCCTGATGTGTCTTGTGCATGCGTGTCGTGGTCATGCATAGTGTTCATGCATTTTGCATTTTATTTATCACGTTCCTGGATGAGCAAATATTGCTGATGGCATCTCATCATGAAGGGTGGGATGTGGGGGATGCGAACGAGTGTGTACATGTCATCAGTGTCATTAGCTAGAGTTTTTTTTCTCTTTATTGAATGTATTTTTTGATCTGATATTATGTGTGCATTCTGAAGCATGTGTATGTTTTTTTTTTCTTTTTTTGCCCGTCTGCCTCCAAATTTTCGCAGCCTCACAGAACACTTGGGTAAACAAAGATCCATCAGTTGCCTTCAATACACTACAAATGGTAGTTAAGACATGGGTAAGATTGCCTCACACATACCAATGAAACTTTCTCCCTAGAAAAGAAATGCAGTTGCTGCCTTGGCATCATGAACCTTGGGGCAGACATATGAAGTCATTGTTCCACTCTTGCTTACTACGTAACGGCTTTGTAATTGGATTAAACAATCAACTGCTTCACTACAGAGTTTATGTATTTCTATTAATGTGTCATAACGGCCTATATATATATATATATATATATATATATATATATATATATATATATATATATATATGTATATATATATATATATATATATATATATATATATATATATATATATATATATATATATATATATATATATATATATATATATATCACTTTACTAGTTCTTGATGTGCAGTGCACCTGTTAGCCACACAGCTGTTGATATACGTGAGGTAATTTGGTTTTAATTCTTGGGTACTTCGACATTTTGTTGTCGTTAGTGTCCTTATGAGATTACTAAGAGAAGAAAGAAGAAACTCTATTTGCACAGGTAACGCTGGTACATGGTGGACAGCTATAGTACAGTGCTACAGGAACACGAACCTGGATGCTTAACATTATGGAGACATTCTTTTAAGAATTGGTCTCTAAGACGAGGATATAATAAGCAGCACAGAGCTTACCGCAGATAATACTACACGCCATACCTATGGTGTGTGAGGGAAAACATTCGTTGAGGAGAAAAAAAGACTAATTACTGTGTTTACGATCTACATAGATTAACAGCAGCAATTTGTGTCCAAAGCCGCACTGTAAATTGGAGGCTAATACATCCCTTAACCTGAGCTTGATATATTCTCCTGTACAGGTAATAGAACACAGTCACCATCATGCTTAATGTTTATGGTTGAAGCTAAATTGGATGTGTACATTCCTCTGCATAGAATTATCTCAAATTTGTACAGCTGGAAGCTTGTGTATAAGGGGACATAGCAGACACTAATTCTAAAATATATTACAGTACATGTCTCTAAATACAAAATTTAGTGAATTACATGGGAATGACCGTGGTAATATACACACTAAACGTGCAGTACATGACAGATGGTAAAGTAGTTAAGTTATCGATCACTTGTTAATGATGAATCTTTTGTTAAAAGAAATTTCAAGAAGTAAAACGCCAAAATTCAGACTTTCCTCTTTTCAAAAACTTTGATGAATATTAAATTTTCCCTTTTTTCTGAACAATTTTAACGTACAGTTTCCTCCATAAAAAAAAAAACGCGAGGAAGGTGTACTTGTTTTACAGATCATTTTACCATCTAGTTATGGCCACAATGTTTCATTTCTGTTTTTCGTCACCCTAATCTCCTCTCCTCCTGAGTCGCACCACCCCACACACCCCGTGCATCGCACTCACCACCCATGAGACTCACCTCCTCCCAATGACCCGCGTGTGTCTGGGCACCACCACTCCCTATGCACTCACCCTAACCTGTCTGTCTGGATGTCTGGCTGTCTGTACATGCATCATACCCGTGGCCCCAACACGTTGCACAGACCCACCACCACCACCACAGCCTCCACCACAGCCTCCCCTTCAGTACACAGCCACAGAACTTCCCCTCCTTTCCTTCCTCCCTTTTTTCCTCCTGTTCCTCCTTCTTCTTTCGGCCCACGTTGTTTGCCCTCCCTTGTGAACCCATGCCCCACGCCCTCAGGTCTAACACCCTGGAGAGTGTGTACTCTGTGGAGGGGGCGGTGGGAGGCGGACCCCTGCGTCCACCTACGGGATTTTCAGATTCCCGAGAGTTGTCTGAGGCCGAGTGTGACCGAGACCCCCGGGAGACGAGCCTTGGAGGACAGAAGGGTCGAGGACAACAGCCAAGGTATGCCACCATGTCTTCATCCCTTCATGGGTCGGCTCTGTACGCTGGAGAGGGAGGGAGGGAAGGAGGGTGGTTTTAAAAAAAACAGCGCCCAGCAAGGGTGTAAATATAGCTGTCAGGGAGGGTTTGAATATAACAACGTGGGAAGGAGTTAAACATAGCAACGGAGAGGATTTAGATATAGCAACAGGGAGGGGGGGGAGAGTTTAGATATACCTTCCAGGAATGGTTTAAATGTAGCAATCAAGGAGGTTCAGATATAGCAACTGCTAAGGTTTAGATAAGCAGCAGGGAAGGGTTTAAACATAGCAAGTGGTAAAAGTCTGAACGTAGGAACCGGGGGCGATTTAAACATAGCCATGGGGGAGAGTGTAAACATAGCAGACGGTAAGGATTTAATCAAAGCAACGAGGGACATAATAAACGTAACAACCAGTTGTAGTCTGGGTTTTAGATATGATGTAGCTTTTCAGGCATCACGAATCAGGGCAGTTCATACTATAGGTGATGATTTACGTTCCTCGCGCCACTCTAATCTTTTTCATTCTTTGTATAAGAAAATATTTCACAGGGTAAAGATTCATTGCTGGAAATGAGATCTTTTTGCCACGAGACATTCAAAAGTACTGCACCAACACCCGACCCGCCCCCACCGCACCCCACCTTTCTACCGTCTCTTATTAACCTCACAAAGTTATGGAAGAGCTTTGAAAATTAGGGAGAATCTTGGGTTATATGTAAAGATTTTTAATGAAATGTGACACACGTATCTAACGTAATGTAACTTAACTCTCGACGCTGAGAGTTTCATGATAGCGGTCTCAAGGGCTGATGACTGGCGCCAACCCCAAATGGTTACGTTACTGGTGAACACAACTATACAAAATGACTGAAATTTTAGCGGAAGCGGCCTGAAAAAAAAAGTCTTAAAACTGCATATTACAACCAACCAGAATTCATTTGTAATCTTCATTTCGTGCCAATATTGCGTCTATTAGATACTGTAAAGCTAATGCAAATACTTCTCAAATCAGCAACCACAAGACACATCAGTAATTATATAAAGAACCTTAGGAAACTTTGGAAGAATGCCACAGCTGGGCTTCGATTTACAGGCCAGGATCATTATTGGAACAAAACAAAGACTCGTGAAAGAGACGTCCTCATAAGACTCACTGAACTTAGTCTCATTTCATAGTGAAAGTACATAGCCCCCCTTTTTTTTTTTTTGTCTTCCATCACGAATGTGTCCCTTGCTCACTAATACCAATTATCTGCTCTACGAAAAGTCAGTATATCCAGTGGTAAAGTGGCGCGGCGAAAGAAAGTAAGCGCATTTAGTTGTTTCATGTCAGTGGCAAGAAGAAGAGATGGAGGTGTCATTCATCATGTTTACTCAGAGCTGGCTTCTCTGTCACTCGCAGGTCCGTAGGTAACTACGTAGTGGCCACTCTGTCACTCACAGGTGCTGAGCTAAAGGCGTCTCTTCATTTAGAAACTCAACATTTTCCATCATTGTGAAACTGCTTAGTGCATGTTCCTGCTTTGTTTGTGTCTTATTCATTATTTGCTCTCACAGTAACAGAACCCATCTAAGACGGGCACCTCAGAATTAACTTCCACTTTGGAAATATAAAATGGTTTGTGGTTATTCAAGAGCCACTGGAAAAGAATGAGCCAAGTACAACAGCCAGTTAGGATGTAACTCGTTCCATTTCTCTACAGAAATGGTAACTTAGATAGCTACCAGGTCGAGGTATTCAGGCCCATTAGAAATTTTACGACACATTTAGTAGAAGTTTCATTTTGATGCAACCCTGGAAATTCTTAACATTAACGGTGATCTGAGTGAAGATTTACTTATAATTGACCGGTCGATGTCACTTTAGGTAACAAGAAATGATAATAGATTCATCTGTCATCCGTAATTCATCTGAAGCCATACAATGTGAACATGTAGAAGCTCTGTCCAACATGAAGGTTTTCATGATGATCCATCCAGGGACGATCACTCGAGCTTGAAGTGAAGGAGGAATGTATTAAGATATGATATTGGTCCATAATCTCCAACCCGGACACGTGCATTAACTATGACAGCTTTCGGGAGCTCACTCAAGAATTCTCGTTTGTCCAGAAATGTTAGTTCAGACTTTCCCAGCGTCAGGCATCAGCCTGTGATGGGACGGTGAGGTCTATATGTGGTCATGGAACAGCCTGAGTTACCCACTTTTGTATGTGGACTTGACACTAGTTATCAATGTAGGACCCGAATGCTAGAGTCCTGCTCACATGTTATGGAAATCTGGTCCAGTGCAGAAGTAGAGACATGACAACGATGGTGTCAACCGAGGTGTAACTCTTGTAGTCTGGGAGACATCTGGAGGTCGACAACGTAACTATCTTGTTGCCAGAGCTCAGCCCGGGAGAACTGATGAAACGAATTGTCTTCTGGCAAGTCTTAGAATTTCATTCAAGAACATGGATAGAGAAGCAGGTGTTCACATCCTATATTTGGCCTCAACTAGAATCTGTTTCTCAAGTTTGGTCACCAGAGGAAAGCATCCTGATGGTACCAGAGTTCCAAGAGCTGAGTTACACCAAGAGGCTAGAAGTTATGAATTTGTCCACACTGGAGGAGAGAAGAGTTACGGGTGACTAGGTCACAACTTTTGACTTTCTAAACCAATTTGATCTGAAACATTGACCTGTGCTTCGAAAGACGCAGGGATATGGAAACTAGAGGCCAAAACACGAAATTAAGCAAGGAAGTTGTTAGAAAAGATGTAAAGAAGTAATGTTATAGTAGAAGGGTTGTGGATGAATGGAATAACGCGAGTGATGAAGGTGTGGATGTGTACAACTTACAGAAGCTTAAAAAGTTATATGAGAGTAGAGACTGTTCAGGAGATGGTGGCCCACGAGTGTAAGACTCCCTCCCCGTACAGTAGTTAGGTAATTAAACACTTGTGTTGTCTTTCTTCATTCTAGATATTATTCAGGTAAAGTTTTTTTCCATTTCTTCAAGTCATACGTCAGAGAACTTTAAGAGATGAAAAAAGATGGTAAATACGATGGGTTCAAGCACTGATCTTGAGTTTTAGGTTGTGATAAAAAAAGGGATTAGAAGCGACCCAAGAAAGCCCTAGTCTGAGGCCACAGAAAGTAATGAAAAGATTAGCATTTAATAAAGACGGGACGTGGTTGACACATTACCTTCAAAATCAGTCCGTGAAGAGTATATTCTGACGCTGTTGATATTGGTTTAATGTTTTGATTTTTCCAAGCTGTATTTTTTTTTTTTCTATTTTACGTGAAAGGTTTCTTTCACGGACAGGAGTCCCCTTCAGAACCAGGCTTGAATAAAACACAAAAGGGGGGAATAAGATAATGCGGTAAGGGGACGAGAGGTAAAGCCCATCTAAGGGTTTTTGGAATAGCAGAGAATCTGCCCTTATTAGAAAGGGTCAGGTGGTAGGTGTAGAGACACTGAGGGCGTAAAGGGTCCAAAGTTTAGTGGTGTAGAGAAGGAAACAGTCATCACAACGACCCATCCTTGACTTGCCAACGGCCGCACACTGATCATGTGACTGGTTTGCTGTTATAACAACGATGTTCTTTTTCTTTTCTTTCCCTCTCTTAGTTTTATCAGCATTCAGCATATGGTAATTTGCCCTCATTGGTGACTGGCATTTGGAGAGTCTGAATAACTTGTTACGTATAATACTCCTAAATCGATTCAGAATTGTCCATCCTCCATTCATCTATCATATACTTTAGTTCACTTGCTGTCTGATGATATAATTGGCTTTCCATTCGGTGTCTCACACAACAAACAGTAAACGACTTCTACACTCTGGGCAGGAATCTTCATCAATCTGTGTGTCCTGCATTTAATCCTTAAGATATTAACATACAGTAAAACTGAGTGAATGCATATTGACACACTGTCGTGGTACAGAATACAATATATGTTTGATGGTATTTGGATGTGAAGTATCGAAGTATGATAACTACGGTAAACTGGTAGACAGGAAGCAGGATGATCAGAAACCTCACATGTTTCACTTTGTTTATCTAATTTGTTTGTTTCTTTCCCCAGGCGATCGTTCACCCCTCGCACGGCCAACGATTACAGCATCCACGTGTGAACTTCTACAGTAGACTTTTCACATAAACTTTTCTGTATAGATGTACATACAACTGATGTGAATGGAAGCAAATACACATATCATCTTTTGATAGAAGTTTTAACATCATATTTAGTTTACCTCTCAGATATCATTGTAAGGTCCTCTTGGTAATGAATTGTCATTAAAAACTGAAGAAAATGATACTAGAAGCTTGCTGACTCTTCATTGGGGCACTGGGAAAAAAAAGGATTACCTAAGGAAAGGGACCAATACAGTCTGTAACTGCCATATCTCATGTGTTAAGAAATAAATGTGTAACTGATCGTACCATTTGGTAAAATCTATGGACGTTTGTTTGTTCAGTGTTTTCCTACAGTTCCATACCCTGCTCCTGTGTATCAAGATCTTCATGGATGGATTTTATCATCTTCACCGGCAACATTGCCTTCTCGTATAGCCATATTCCACATAGAAAGTTACACTTTAAAGGAAGTGTGATAGACTCATTTTGCGGATAATCTTCCTGTATAATGATTTCACATTAATACCTTTGTCTAACGCTGTATAATTTCCAGAATACAGTTCTCACTACTGATCTAATATTTTCTCTTTTCGCGCTTAATCCACTCATACAGCTCTTTAATCCTTTTCACTACAACCGTTTTTTTTAAAACATGTAAATACATCGAAGAATTATCTTTCACATTTTTACTCTCTTGGACAAGACGGCGCTGCCCTTTGGAAAGACGGTAAGACCCTTGAGTATGTTTGTGTGACCTTTGACATGATATTGAATAGCAGGTTAAAGGCCAGACCATCATAGCCAAAGGTCATACCACTGTGCTTTTGGGTGTCTTAATGCCTTCACTGAATCTTCCACCTTCTTTGGCACACTCCATTAAGTTCCTCCTAATATGACCAAATGTACGACGAAGTCTCTTCCTAGACATGAATCACCCAGAGCTAAAGACGATCCAGATGCAAATCCTCTCTCCTCACCACAGGAAGGAAGCCCTACCCTCCGTTACATGAAGTTCCTACCCAACTAAACCTTTTCTGGGCCTCATGCATCCTCATATGGTCTGGTCGCCTTTAGCCAGACCACTGTCTAACCTTAACCATAACCATCAACAGCAATATAACACTGAAATTATTGTTCCAGTCACCTCTGTGTCACGCAGTTTCCATACTAACTGTCAACGGAAGATACAAGAGCTGTCGACCCAGTCTTGTGTGGCGACCAGGCTGCCCTCAGCCCGAAACTCTGAGTATGCAAATCACGTCCCACCTCTGCTGCTCTCGACGTCATCAGAACACAACCTCCGTGTATACATGCATGACACCATTGACCAAGAGTAAATTCCACATCCATTACCTACTGAGCGACATATTCCTTTATCTAGAAATACCTTGGAAATATCACTCTATGGATTATAGATACGTGGCAGTTGTACGGGTGGGAATCATGGAATATAAACACAGAGGTTGTCCGGCCAATGGTTCTGTAACGTGAGTCTTGCAGAGAATCTTCTCTGTGCCGCCATGCGATACCGCAATTTGGATCCTCAATACCACAATATATATATATATATATATATATATATATATATATATATATATATATATATATATATATATATATATATATATATAGATAGATAGATAGATAGATAGATAGATAGAGAGAGAGAGAGAGAGAGAGAGAGAGAGAGAGAGAGAGAGAGATTTCTGTAGCTGTAGCGCAGAGCGCTATTTCTTTGCCTGATGATTATATTGTATTCCCTTGTATGTCTTCGTTTATGTTCCTACTAACAATCAAGAGCAAATAGATTTTATCTACTGGTTTTCAGTTTACTCTATGGTCGTGAAGCAGAAAACAGGATAATGGTATTCACTACAGTAGATCATGGGATAATTTTCAGTCCAAAGTGTTCAAAATTTTTACGTTACCACGTAAACCTAAGTCAGCGAAGTGTAATTTTTGCGCAGCCACTTGTTATAACAACCAAACTTTTTATATAAAGTATATGTAGAGCCCTATCGCATAGCAAATATATATATATATATATATATATATATATATATATATATATATATATATATATATATATATATATATATATATATATATATAACTATCGAATGATTCGTTCACTTGCGTGTTTTGATTTTCGCTTCTTCACGCAAGCCAAAGTTTTGGGACTGAAATTTTCGCGTTAGTGCTCGCTCTCAAGTGTAACCAAATTCAATATGCACGATAAATCTTTTATTATATAATTACATGATACCCTTGAGTTAAGAAAGTGAGGACATTGCCCTCTGACCTCACACACGGAGTAGAAATTAGAATTTGAATAGGGGCGTGGCCAACCCATGTTTGTAAACAACTCTCGCGGCCGTCACAGGTATTTTAAATCAGTCACCCCGTGAGATTGGAAGGGTGAGGTTACGCAAGGCGAGTGTTATACTTTAGTGTTGAATTCGAAAATTTTGCACACGAAATGTTACCGCTTTGTGTACTCTATGTGATGTGTACTTTGTTCTTGTTGATATTGTGGAGTTATTGTATTTTCATTACTGTTTAATGCGCTAAATAACAGCAATTCAAGTTCAATCTCGTTTTCGGGAAATACCTTGTGATCTGTTGTGAAAGTCGAAGGATAAGCAGCAATCTGATACATTGACATATACTGTTCGAGGGCTCACAAGCAGTGAAATTAACATGACACATTATACTCGGGAAACTGTACTTGTAAGGTTAAGCTTCAGATACGTTGAACCACGATAACATCTCGAACAACAGTGACACAAGTAGAAAATGGCAGAGTGTACTACGTGTACTCCCACGCCAGTTAGTGCAGGAATCTTTAACAGTCCGAATCTTCGCTTTTCTAACAAACAAGAGAACAAACATTACCTCAAATACCGTAAGTATACCTTGTATTGTATCCATTATTTATTTTGATTATTCATTTCACATATTAGGCAACATCACAACCACAGGCCTCATTGATCTCTACCAAACTTAAAGTTTCCGAAATGCCAATTAGACAAATCACACTCGCTTCCTCATCTCTTAAAATTGAATATACAATCTTCTCACACTTTTCCACCACTTGTTATCTCATTAGCTGAGGGTTATCCGTTTTCCGTTCAGTCCCGCAAAATCCTTCTCTTGATACGTTTTCGTATTAAAGAACAACTACTTATTTCTGAAGTTTCATACCTGCCTTTTTTATTACATTAATGACGTAGGTTTTATCTTTTCCGTAAAGTATCGTCAGTCACCGATTTTTTCCATGGATTTCACTCGTTGATTCTCAGTCGTTCACATGATATTGCTCACTCTCCTCGTGGCGTTTATATCACCCACGGGGCAATCTTTCTCACCCTCCCTGACGACAGTTTGATCCACACCCTCCCTTGTCCTGTGTTGGCATTGCAAAAAGACGCAGTTGGTGTTCATATATTCATTCTCACGATCATTTTATGGATAGTTTTCATATATTTTGAGATGGTGAATTATTCCATTGCCATTTATTTTCCCTTTCACCTGCTTCTGTGTCATCTATCTGTCTACTTAGTACGTTTTAACCGACTATGGTCGATCTTATGGCATCACAAAAGGAAGGTTTTGGACGGACAAATGAAGTGGCTGTGCCTTAAGTTTAGATATTCATAATAACTTGTGAACTGTTGGTGTAAACTGAATATATCGACAGACGACAGAATGGTGGAGATCGAGGCTACCAGATACACTGTCTGAATCACTGTGGAACGATCATGAGGTATGATCGCCTGACCTTCGACCAAACCCTCACTTTATCAGGTCAAAAGCCAGGATGTTGTTAATACCTGATGGTCTTACCGTCTTGTTCACAGTGTCGTACCGTCGTACCCAGAGGTCGTACCATCGTGTTGGTAAGGTGGTACGTGTTCCTTACTTTAATGAAGACGTAGCAGTTGTTATAACTCGGTGGGAACTGATATAGACATGAACCTAGTAGTAGTATCCGGGTTGAGATAGTGTAACGTATTGAATATTTTCATAAACTTTGACTAGATATTCTCAAACGTGACAACGATGTTATGGCCTCACATTCATGACATTTTACGAAATTTGCATGTAACAAACACTTCAGGAGAACAGTGAAGTATCCCATAAGTCCTTCACAATATCCATGATAAAATACGCTAATTTCTGTAGTGCAATAAACTCTTCTAAACCGGAGGAATTAAGATTCCCCCTACTCTGGAAACACGCTGGGCTACGTTTCCTTTTTCGTATATTGTTTTTGCATGATTTATTGTTCTGCTGGTAATGGTGAGTAATCAGTTTCTGATTGGACTGAAATGTTAACTGCTGCTTTCCCGATAACTGTTTCCAGAAACCATTCACTCTCTCTCTCTCTCTCTCTCTCTCTCTCTCTCTCTCTCTCTCTCTCTCTCTCTCTCTCTCTCTCCACCGCTGAATCAAAGAGGAAAATTGATTTCTTCATAACACTTTCCGAGAAGTTGAACGTCATCAAAAGTTTGGGTCTTAAGTTGGTCACGCAACAACTGCTGTGGCTGGGAGTTGCTGGGTCGGTGGGAGGGAAGGAGGAAGGGTGGTGCTGGCGGGGGAGACACATGGAAGTGTGTTGAAGGTGAGGTGTGTGGTGCACACTACTGTGTACTACCTACGACCAGATTTTGCCAGATGCAAGACGAACATATTACTCATTATCATTATTATTATTATTATTGATATTATTATTATCATTATTATTATTATTATCATTATCATTATTATTACTATTATCAGTATTATTATTACTATCATCATCATTATTATTGTTATTATTATTATTATTATTATTATTATTAAGTAAATCAGGACCCCTTGGCTCCTACAGCTTCGAGACATCGCTCTGCATGATAGCAAGGTAAGGTGGGCTCCTTTGAGGACAGATGGTCATCGACGAAGTTATCTTCTTTTCCGTTCGCTGATGATGATATAGCTTTGTCGAAGGTGACTTCTTGTGTTACCACTTGCTGGCGGAATTTATATATATATATATATATATATATATATATATATATATATATATATATATATATATATATATATATATATATATATATATATAATGATGTGATTATTACACGAAAGTGCACCTGGGAACTTGTTTCATTTTCCCCGTGGACTCAAAGGAATATATATATATATATATATATATATATATATATATATATATATATATATATATATATATATATATATATATCTATATGCAAGAAATTAAAACTTTCCTGGTAATAATCTAGTTGTTGGTTTTTGATTTTGAGGGAATTAAAATATGATTAATATAATGTAGTGTTTCGAATCGAATATGAGATCCATCAGGAAGAGTAACAGAAATACTTTGACCAGCCATAACAACAAACACATACCGAGTGTTGGCCAACAGTGAGGAGCTGATTGTGTAATGTAATGAGTATATAGAACGAAATCGGTTTGATCGTCCAGCATATCCGCCAATATATCCGGGGTTTATCCTGGTATGAATTTTAATTGGCGGTGTGAATCATTATCAGCTTATTGGATGAAGGACTTTGGCATTGCAGGCTGTTGCCTAAATAATATGGAGATGGGTGGGGTAGTGCCCTGCGGCATGGGACTCTGTGATGCAGTGTGTGATGCAGAGCTTACACTAATGGTCTGGCGGATCATGTCCTCGTCCAGGGCATCAGTCGAACTGGAACTTTTGTGTTGAGGGTTTGATCTGGTCTGGGCTGGGGGCCGGGGTGTTGCATGCTGCGTGGCTCTACTGCTGAGTGATGGTTATGCACGTAGCGATGATTCGTTTATATTCATTTGTACGTAGGATGATTGGCGAGTGGCTGTTATGTACGTAGGATGATTGGCGAGTGGCTGTTATGTACGTAGGATGATTGGCGAGTGGCTGTTATGTACGTAGGATGATTGGCGAGTGGCTGTTATGTACGTAGGATGATTGGCGAGTGGCTGTTATGCACGTAGGATGATTGGAGAATGACCGTTATGTACGTAGAAGGATTGGTCTTTTATTAGTATAATTTACAGAAGATAATGGTCGGTGAACACAGTTACTTGTGTTAGGTAAGAGAGAGAGAGAGAGAGAGAGAGAGAGAGAGAGAGAGAGAGAGAGAGAGAGAAAGAGAGAGAGAGAGAGAGAGAGGTGCACATGACGACAGGGAGAAGGATCTTTCACATAGAGACATCTCCCACGTGCGGTTTCATCAAAACAAGTGGGCGTGTGATCTCCCTGGATGTTAAGCCGGGTGATCAGATTCTCTCTCTCTCTCTCTCTCTCTCTCTCTCTCTCTCTCTCTCTCTCTCTCTCTCTCTCTCTCTCTCTCTCCTCTCCCCTAGCATCCCTCAGTACCCGTCGCAGGGTTGGATCCCCTGCCAGAGTCGGTGTCCAAGCTCACCTCGCCAATCTTTTTCACTTTACCAGCGCTTGGAGACCGTCATGGGTTCTGCCTGCCATAATGGAACATACGAGGAAAATGTGTGTGTGTGAGAGAGAGAGAGAGAGAGAGAGAGAGAGAGAGAGAGAGAGAGAGAGAGAGAGAGAGAGAGAGAGAGAGAGAGAGAGATACGGAGAAGGAGACACACAGAAGTCCAGAATGAGAGGAATTGAAAGCTTTGTACAGGATCAGATCTCACTTGACGAAGACAGGATGTAAAACAACCCATCAGACGCATTACAATCGCAATCAGTCCTCCTCTGTTTGCCTCAAGAGCTAATCAGGTTCATGAGCTCTTCAGTATTTGTCATCCGTCTGATCGATTGAGTAAGCAGGAGCCAAACAGTGACGCATCTGGCAAACGAGGGAGAACGAGAATTGTCGTTGATAAAAATTATTATTTCACTTGGCTCTTTGCTCCTTTGAAGAGGAGGAGTACACTTTGAGGGGCTTCTGACATACGCTAGGGTTGGGAAAGTATGGAGAGGGAGTTTGTGTATGGCCATATCTGCACAAAAGGAATAGGAAGATGTGGAGCGTAAGATGATATAGAATGACTAATGATGGTTGCGGGCAGGAGTGGAGGCTGGAGCAACTCGGGTGCACGGTTGTGGGAGAGAGATTTTAGATCTTGGAAAAGAAACGTTAAAGTATGTAGGATTCTGTTGATGCTTAGTGCAGGAGGATGTAAAACTGAACCGCAGGAGCACAACCTTACGACTCTTGAACACGACGGTACGACACGACGTTAGAACCTTAGAACACGACGGTGCGACCCTGGAACGCGACGGTGCGACCCTGGAACGCGACGGTGCGACCCTTGAGCACAACGGTTCGATTCTTAGTATGATAATGCGACGTTTTCGAATAAAGTGATGGTGATGGCTGACGCTGAGAGTTTTAGTTATGATTATATGAATTACGTACATCAGTGGTTGCTGGTGTTCTCACATGACTTTTATACGCGCATGCGTGCGAAGCCTCAAACTGTCGTTCCTCTTATTGTTCAGCTGTCTATGACGCCTTTTCATTTAAGAAATTAAACTTCAAGACATCTTAAAGGTGATGTTGACTGCTTCTCAGAATACTAAATCCAGTTGGTTTGTTTTACGAACTGTGACGAGAGAACGTCGCTCCAGCCATGGGCTACGTAAAGGGAGGAAGAAAATGGTGGACCTTGACAAATATATACAATTATATTTTGTTGTCTATGTTCTTCCTTCCGTGTTAACACCCTCTGCCTCTGTGAGGATCCCCTAATGAAGGAGGAGTACATTTTAAAGCTTGTTCCTCGACCTTAGTTCAAATATTAAGATTTGTTTCGTATTAATTCTGGGGACGTGTTGTATGGCATGGCACCCCTACATAAGAGTGTTCGTTCCGCCTCCCTTGATACATCTTTTGTCCTTTTGTTGAAAGTCTGGGATGCATGAGAAGATCTTGAAAGCGCTGGATTACATTCTAAACACTCCGGACCCCAACTTAGCAAACGGTATTAAAAATCCCCTTCTGGTTAGTGAGGGGTGCGGCAAGTGTCTGTTGGTACATGTCTTTAGGGAGGCATTTATCATCCCCCCTTTTCCTCTCTTTCTCTCTTCTTTCTCTCGCTCAATGACACTCAGCCACCGCATAAAGAGGGAAGGTTTTGTATCAGGAGCGAGGGTTGTGAGTGGGAATTCAGTGGATGGAAGAGGAGACGCGTGGGGCTGTGAGGAGACGACGAATGTGATATAGGAACTATGGGAAGGATGGGAGATGGTGACTTGGTCATCATACCTAGAATGCCTCGTGCCTCTCCTTCCATCCCATGCCTCTCCCATCCTCTATTAGATAGGTATCAGCTTGGATGAGATGGGAGGAGTGGAAAGGTTAGTTTTACTACTTCCTGTGAGAGCTGACCTGGTGTTGATGGTTGTGATAACAAAGTTCATTCTGTATGAAGGAAGTTGACTTTGTTTACCTGACGTAAGTCATAAGCAAGACATATTGATATATTTACAAGAAAGTAGAATAACTCAGTATCTCCACATTCAGAATGAGCTGGAACTTAACTAGGTAATGCTGTCGGGTATGGAAAGGGGGAACTCGTCTCACTTGGGAAATTAGTCTTCATGAAGGTGGAGTTGACTTTGATTTTAAGGCTGGCTGCATTATAAGGAGACGCGCGTGACGTCAGATATGAACGCGGCGGTCGGCCTCCACCCGAGCGGTCCTACGCGCTGCGCGGCGATGTAGCCTCACGTGAGATATTGCCTGCAACCCAGCGTCTCTCGCAGCGTTGGTGTTAATTGTTTCTCTCCTGATATTGCTGATGGTGCAGGTGACTAGCATTCTCAGAGGGGCAGCCTGTAATAATGTTCACACGGAGTACGAGATGTGGACATTGGTATTGCTTCGTGTGTGTGTGTGTGTGTGTGTGTGTGTGTGTGTGTTTTAGCGGAGCCGGATGTGACGTAACGAGTGTCAACAAACCTTGGTGCGCGGTGCATTGTGGGAGTGATTGAGAGGCGGGGGGGGGGGGGTGTCCCAAGTTTTGTCAATACACTATGGGTACGAGGTTTTGTTTCGCTCGTCAATATTTCACTGTGTTATGCAACGAGAGTTTGTTTATGACTGTGATTGAAAGCGTTTTGATTTAAATTCTACATTATGCAAGCGCTTGTAGTATACACCGCAGGCTTATATTCAAGCTCAGTTAGTAGTATGTGAATGATGGGTTATCTAGCGCTAGGAAGGGTGACAGAGTGGAGGAGTAGGTGCAGGGAGAGGTGATGGGATGGCGGAACTAGACACAGGGAGAAGCAAGGAAAGTGATTGATAGTGTACCAGACACTGGAAAAGGCAGAGAGAGTGACGTGTAGTGAACTAGACACTGGGAGAAGCAAGAAGAGTAAGGCAGTTAAGAAATATGAGCTGGGAGAGACAGAGGAACGTGGTAGATTTTTTTTACAACGTACGATTCGCAGGACCGATCGCAATGAGGGTGAGACCTGGGTCTGCAGCGCCACAGAATCTTGAGTTGGGTATCCCAGCAGAGGCATGTGGGACTGATGGCGTGAACAAACTGAGAGGGAAAAGGTTATTAGGATTGAGGTTTTGAGGTACTAGAAAAAGAAATGGTTGTGAGAGTTAAGGAGGAAGTACAGAAGATCTGCGAACGCACGGAATGGATATGATAACAGAGGACTGAGCCTTGCATGGGGACTTAACTCATCTTCTCTAACCAGATATTTTACGTCAGCCTGCACAACTCCTCAAGACGTAAATTTACGTTTCAAGTTTCGTGTGCGTGTGTACGTGAAGGTTGAAGGAGGAAGAGTGTTACATATTCTGTATTAACGACCCTTAGCTTATTATAATTGTTAAATTCAACAATACACGAGTGAAGAAGGTAGGATAGGAGACTCATGATGGTGAGAGGGTTCGCAGCTGGGAGACTCAGGTGGAGGAGATGTCTGGATGGTAGGCTCATCTGGGTAGTCGAACATGGTGTGTTGGAGACACACACACACACACACACACACACACACACACACACACACACACACACATACATACATACAGACGCACAGGCGAGCTTTCCATAATGTAAAGGAAAAGTAAGACAGATGAATATTCCATTTTGTAATGACAGATGACTGCAATACTTTGGTCGTTTGTTCAAAACTTTTGAGATCATTAATATCAGAAAATAAGGAGGAAATTATTCTCTGGTCGTTACAACTTGTACAACCTAAATATGACCACAGTATTTTAATGATAGTGTGACAGGTTTATACTCTCTCTCTCTCTCTCTCTCTCTCTCTCTCTCTCTCTCTCTCTCTCTCTCTCTCTCTCTCTCTCTCTCTCTCTGCTGGGATAGACTTATGTAATACTCTCTTACGGAACGCTTCGGTTTTGGGGGAAAACTATACAATTACCATATTTACGAAAAATGTGCAGCAGGACATTAGAGTGTGTCACTGGTGTGTGATGATGGAGTGTGTGGGTGTCGGTGTGTGTGTGAAAGAGGAGCGCGGATGGGATGGTGCTTAAGAATTAAAAATCCTACATTTGCAATCGAGAGTGTTGATGCATAATGCAGGAGCACATGTAATGTGACTCTATTCAGTGCCAGAGGAGGAGGAGGGAAAAAAGAATTCAGACATATTCAAATGTGTCCATTTGTAATGGTCTCTCATTACGTCCGGTGGATACTACAGTGGGGTGTACATCCTGTGATCAGTGTGTGTATGTGTGTGTGTGTGTGTGTGTGTGTGTGTGTGTGTGTGTGTGTGTGTGTGTGTGTGTGTGTGTGTGTAATTCTCTCATGCATCATATATAATTTACGTCCAGCCTCATACATTAAACTTTCTGGACAAAATCTTGACAATTTGGGAAGGTAAGATATGCGTATCTCCTCTTCGCTTTTTAAGTCTTAATTTCAGGCGTTATTAGGGCGAGGGATACACTCAGGACCAGTGGGAGGATCGCCTTTAATCTCGCCTCATACAAAAACCACGGGGGATTCAGGTCTCGATTACACACATGCTATTTTCTTGCTCATAATTCGGCTTTCAGTGTTGTGATTGAGTCCTCTTTGGCAGGATTATCATATAATTCGTTCAATAAAACAGTGAGATTAGATTGCCAATTATAGCTGCCGTGTATACCGTTTTTTATGCACAGAAGTTTCAAGAGGTGATTGGATGTTGAGCAGTTTATATTAATATTCTGGAAATCATCGAGTATTCGGCGGTTTATAAAGATGACGTCATTCAGGAATCTCATGTACTGATCCTGATTTTATGACTGGCTGGAATATCCCTCTGGTCAGGTCAGCCCGGGGTGTGTGTGTGTGTGTGTGTGTGTGTGTGTGTGTGTGTGTGTGTTTCCAAAATTTCTGGAAGGATGTGTGTTTGTGGATCTGTTTGCGAGTATAGATCTGCTGGGTTGAGTATATTTCCCCGTGTGTGTGTGCGTGTGTGTGTGTGTGTGTGTGTATAACCAACTTGTTCCTCTAGTATATATATGTAAATTAATATGTGATGTTAGTTTGAACACGCTGCTATGTTTGTGGTGCGGCCACCTGTATGCATATGTATGAGCTTTCAAGGAATACAATGATACTAATGTTTATTTGCATACAGAGGCACAGTACACTGGGAATTTTTGTATGATATCAAGATGGGAATAATCGTGATTCATGTGTTGGTGTTCTACAGTGTGGCAAGTGTTAGGCAATAACTGTATGTTGTCTGTTGATGTTACAACAGGACGAAATATTATTAAGAAGAGACTACCGCTCCTTCCCTGCCTCTCTTCCCTGCTTTATTCTTTTTTTCCCTCTCGCCCTCCATCTCCCTTCTCTGTTTCCCTCTTGCCTAATACCTTCTTTATGTTTCCCTCCCCTTCCATTACTCTCCATCCCCTTGAATCGTCCTCTCATCACCCCTTGTCCATTAACTATTTCTGCCACTTCATATACCCGCCATTCTCCTTTTTGTTCGTTCTGTTTCTCATGTTCTACCCCCGCCCTAGCCAACACCTGACTCAAGGGCCACCACCAACCCTCAGCAAGTGATCCTTGACTCTTTTTCACGGCTGTTGACGCCCTGGTGGTGGCGTTTGTGGCGGTTCTCTCCGAGGTTTCCATTGGTTGGCTTCAGGCCCGAGTGGCTGGACGGGCGGGTGGGGGAGAGGGAGAGGGAGGGACTTTATGACAGCCTCGGCCTTGAAGACGCGTCGTGAGACTCATCGTTTTCTGTTGTTTTATCTGCCGTTCTTCAGGTGTCTGACTCGTTGCCTGAGACTGTCAGGTTTTAGCCCCTTGAGCATGACGGTACGACCCTTGAGCACGATGCTCCGACCCTTGAGCACGACGTTACGACCCTTAAGGATGACGGTACAACCCTTGGGTATGGTCTAGGCTTTTCCCTCGACGTGATCTTAAGGGTCGGAGACTGGTGGGTGTGTGCGTCATCTGTACACTACATACATGCTGTACATACGTGGCTCCTGAGCCAGACACTGACTGTTGACTTCTTCCTGGCTGGAGGCGTCTTCGCCTAGATTATGGAAGTCAGAGAGATAGAGAGAGAGTTCAGGTTTAAGTCAATCCTTTGAAGTCCTGTTGACTGGAAGTAAAGCTATGAATAACTTTCTTGTTTTTTTTTAAAATGAAGGGACGGGTTTGTGGGGGAGGTGAGTACTCTGGGAGGAGTTCGTTAGAGGGTAGGTGGGGATCACAGCGACAAGGGAACGTTAGGAAAATAAAGGAAAAGTTGGAGGGGTTCCTCGGGTTCCACTCAGGCGCTTCCCTTGATCACTCAGGTATCAGCTGGTGTCTGGTCTCATCGTGAATTGTGTGTTTGAAGTCTTCTCTGGTGTTTTTATTCCATTGTATTTCTTGTATGGTTTTTCCTTTATTCTTCTCGGTATGTTTTCATTAAATCATTTAATTATTACATGTTTCATACAATTTTGTTAGTATTTCACTTATTAGTTATCAATTTAGATATTATATACTCCAAAGACTACTTGATTTCTTTCTAAATGATGTGTTAGATTAACAGACAGATGAAGGGTAACTGAAACGTGGGAGGCAGTGGACAGAAGGACGGGTGAACAGATGCGTCCATGATTGGAAACAGAAGTTGATAGACAGAACAGACAAGTTGATGAATAGGAGGGATAATAGACAGGCAAGTTGATAGGTAGGAAGGATAATAGACAGGCAAATTGATGGATAGGAAGACTGATATACTAACAGGTTAACAGACTGGCGGACGGACTGACACACTGGCAGGTTAACAGACAGGCACGCTGGCAGGAGACAGACTGATTAATGGTTCTGTTAACAGTAGTGAGAGAGAGAGAGTCAGGGGAGAGATAAGAGTCTATAAATTCTCGTACAATGGAAGAGAGAAGATTTAGGAGAGACTTGATTACAACCTTTAAGTTCCCGGATCCGACTGAACGTGAAGTTCTCTGAGAGCCACAAATCCTGGTTAACCTGAGGTCACACAGCGAGAAAGTACCTGAGATAAATGTTGTGAAAGAAAGGCGTGTTGAACGGAATGGGTCGAGCGATGAAACTGTGGATGCGTACAGCATACGCAAGTTTCAGAGGTTGTGTGGACCTCACGGTGCGCACTGTACACCCTCACGGTGCGCACTGTACTCCCTCACGGTGCGCACTGTACACCCTCGCGGTGCGCAGTGTACACCCTCGCGGTGCGCACTGTACACTTGATTATGTGTAGGTATGATAGTGAGGCAGGTCTGGAGGCGAGCGGGGAAGTACTAAAAGACGTAACCTCAAAGTAGACGAGAAAGTTTCCTGTCATCACCAAAGTTGGTCAACAGTCGTTCCCTCGAGACTGTCTCCTGACATACTTGTTCTCACTGATGCCGGAAGGAGTACACACATGTAAACCTTACCCCCCGACAGTGATCTCTCTCTCTCTCTCTCTCTCTCTCTCTCTCTCTCTCTCTCTCTCTCTCTCTCTCTCTCTCTCTCTGTTGGCGCCTGCGCGTGCGAACACGCATGTACAGGCAATATATATATATATATATATATATATATATATATATATATATATATATATATATATATATATATATGATCGTCTAAGAAATAAAAAACGAGAAATAAACACGTACGTAAAAGCATCTTGGGGAGAAGGAACAGGTCTTCACTTCCGGTATATTAACAGCAAGCCATAACCCCCCGTCCCCTTCTCTCGTCTAGCCTCCCCCAACCCCCGCACCTCCTTTCCCTTTCTCCCATCCAGGTCCCCCCCCCCCCCTCCTCCCCATGTGCCAAAACTAACTTAAACTCAGACTAAAACGTGTCCAGGAGGCTGTCAGCGGATGGTGGGCACCAGGGGGGTAGGGAGTCCGGGTTGAAAAACTCATCTGGTTACCAAATGTCTTTCATCGTTGGAGAGGAGGAGGGGAGGTGAGGGAAGTGCTGGCTCCCCCTCCCTCACCCCCTCGGAGAGGTGTCAAGTGTGGGGTGGTTTTGTGTATGTGTGTGTGTGTGTGTGTGTGTGTGTGTGTGTGTGTGTGTGTGTGTGTTTTGGTGGAGAGGGGAGGGGAGGGTAAGCCCCCTGAGAGATAGGGGGAGGAAGGGAGGGGTTGTAAAGGGTGCCACTGTTTACTCGGGGGATGGGTGGAGTGGAGGGAAGGGTGAGGGGCGGAATGTATGTACCGTCGGTGGCAGGAAGGGGGAGACAGGCAGAGTGGTTCATGCTTGTTACCTGCCGGGAATAGGACGAAGGTGGGTGATAGGGAGGGGGTGTGTGGACCAGGTGGGGAGGCAGGTCTTGATGGGGGGGGCCCTCGGAGGAGAGAGAGAGAGAGAGAGAGAGAGAGAGAGAGAGAGAGAGAGAGAGAGAGAGAGAGACGGTGCATCGAGCATCAAAGGAACCAACTCGTCTCCTGGAGATGATCGTCTCAGATATTGGAAAAGTTGCCACAAGGATCACAGACCGAGAGATTTCCTGCCGCGACTTTTGACAAAATGGAGATTGATTTGTGGTCTTTGTTGTGCTTTATGGGGCAGGAGTGAAGCTGTACCTCCCTGGGCGGGACACTCACATAACAGACGGTATACATCTGGTTGACACCGTTGTGATAACTTAAGGAATAGAGAAAATTGCTGGAGCGGAGGGATCTGAAAAGTTGTATACGCAGCTCTAGCGTAACATGGAAAGATGTGGGGTAACTAAAGTAGATTCATGCTTAGGTACAATACACCGTTATTCATTCATTTACTTATTTATCTATTTACTCTAGTGATGTAGACCCAGGTGACCTCCCGGGTAGCTACACCCCTGGCCATACACAGGACAATATATGCTAATTCAGTTTAAATGATTACCATTTTTTTTCCTTAGTTGATTTTAGAGTTACAGAAAGATTGATATGGCAGTCATTCTCCCCTCCAAACGCCCCCCAACCCCCAGCACTATCTGACGCTCTCTCATCTTTCCTCAGCACACCCCAAGCTCTCCCTCAGCTCTCTCATCTTTCCTCAGCACACCCCAAGCTCTCCCTCAGCTCTCTCAAAGCACCACCGGCTCTTCCCCCGGTCCCTCCTCCCTCCCCCCCAACTGCCTCACAACTTTGATTCCTGTAATAAACTGGTTCAGTATATCACTTCCAGCTATTGTCTTTCCTGCCTGGCTGCCAGACTACACACTGCCCTGTAAACCGGTCCAGTTTGCGTATACACCGACCGGCAGACTACATACTGCCAGGTAAACTGGCCCAGTTTACATGTATATGGCGCAGCTGTTCAGCTCGGATAGTTCATTGTTTATTTTACCATTTGCAGCGTAACAGAACTCAGGGTTTATGTTGTGTGTATTGACTGTTGTGATGGCTGTTTGTGCAAGGAAATATGCATGAATGTGTATAAACACATGCACGCACATACGCATGCACGGATGTAGAGCACACACACACACACACACACACACACACACACACACACACGGACATCATTCTACATGAAATACTGAAGCTCTGAAGCAGGATGTTACATCTAGCCAGACGACATTTACTCTTAATCTTCATCATCATTTAGAATCGGTCCACACTCACCCACTCATCGAAATATTCCTTAAACATCAGTGCCTTCCACCGCCCAGTATTCAGAAATACTCAGCACCAAAATTTAAGTGGTGGGTACTGGGGGATCCCAGGTATCAGTGGTGTGAGTTATCAGTTAATCTGTTATCAAGATTCATTCCTGGCTAGTGTGTTCTCCTGATACTCCGTCAGTAGTGGGGGAGGCTGGTCCACCCTTCGTCAGTAGTGGCGAGGCACGAAAGGGGGGACTGGTTCCCCTTTCCGTCAGTAGGGGGAGGACGATAATCCCCCATCTGTCAGTAGGGGGGATGGGGGAGGTTGTGGTTGACTTATAAATTCAGTATAGTGGGCCAGGCAACTGGTAGAGGGGGTGGGGGGGGGGCGTTAGGGGTATAAAGGGACCAGACTATTGATTTCTGTCAGTATGAATTAGGGACTGTGGTGGCCAGAGTGTGTCCCTGTGGCTGGCCAGGCCTCGCGGGGCATGGCTGGCCCAACCCCCGAAATGCTGGGTGGTATGATTAGGGAACTGGAGGGGAGGGGTATTGTGTGTGTGTGGGGAATGTTTGGCAGTACATGGGAAGGTCAAATAACAGAACACCTGACGGGCTATAACGAGGTTTCTGCTCTGATGGTAGTATTAGTATCGTAAATACCTAATGTATATAAATGGAGACAGGATAGTAAAATAGAAGGCTCCCTCCTCCACACCCACAGCTCCTCCAGCACATCAGTAGGCAGGGAAATAACTAAGAGAGAACAGCATGTGGTACTGAGAATATACTGACGAGGAAAGTTTATAGGGAAGGATGGCTGGGGAAACATTCTAGTATACTACGGAGGAGAATGTGTAATGTGTAAAGAAAACGAAATTTGAAATACACTCATATTGTGTGATAATTCTTGAACGAGGTTCTTCTGACGGATGATGGATTAAATTGGAAGCTTAAGGGAAGGTGGGAGTGGAGGTACGAGACGGGAAAGGGAGGGAGGGGGGAACTGATGTACCAAATTCGGCCAGTGAGTTAGTTGGGGTTGGCGTCAGGAAGTATTTATGAGGGCTATATCGGTCCTGGATGGGCTTACGTGGCTAGATTAGTGATGACCGGGGCCCGCAGGGGAGAGAGAGAGAGAGAGAGAGAGAGAGAGAGAGAGAGAGAGAGAGAGAGAGAGAGAGAGAGAGAGACCCCACAGTTCCTAGGGTAATGGAAAATCTTTAGAACTCAATTGTTGCTCTGGCCGGCTTCTCTCCAGCGTTATCTCCACTCCATCATCCACACTCGAGCACCAGCTTCGTCTTCCCAGACGTCAGGGTGGGTCCAGCCCTGCCTGGGGGCTGGGCAGACCCTCTTACCACACACGGACACACAAAACATCATTTTGCTTCTGACGTAAAACCTTCACATGATTCCAGATACACACGGGGAACGTATGGACTTGAAAACTGCTGATTTTTTTTTTACCCGTTGAATCATAATGAATATTTCAGGAGGGAAAGAGCGAGTTCTTACCCTCGACGCATCTCGCTCTGGACGCGCACTGGTAGAAAGTGTTGGGCTGGAGTTTTAATTCTGGGACGAGATATTGTGTGTTGTGTCGGACGCAGGAAAGACAACAGGGACGCCCCACCCACACACCCCGGACCCAGAGCAGCAACTTGTGGTGGCTGGGATGGTGATGATGCTGGGTGTTGGAACTGGTCTTTTTCATAGATTGGCTAGTGGATGATGATGGCTCGGGGAAGATGCAGTACTCCTCAGCACAAGTGGTCGTAAAAAAATGGTGAATTTGTTTATACATTGATTCCCTTTACGAATCCTGGTATTTCTTTTTTTTTTGTTTGTTTGTTTCATTGAAAATCAATTATTTAGGTACTTTAATTTCATTGCCCCGTGACTGTACAGAGAGTTGATATGTTTATGATGTACTTCGAAAGGCATCATGTTATTGGAATGGTAATAATTCTATTGCTATACGATCGCCATCCTTCATGACGTCATGATCAGGGAGGCCTTCACCCACAAGCCACGATCAGGGCAGCGACGAGGCTTACACTGGAGGGCCAAGTCTTGAACACTGGTACCACCTGGGTCTTCATGTATCGAGCAGACTGGAGGATCAGGCCCTTAGGTCCTCAGAAGCTGTTGTATCATACCACAGGGACCACTCGCGTCTTGATGAAGGGCTGGCTTGTCGCTCCTTCCCCCTGGCAGGTGTAGGTGACCTAGTCATCAATCATTGTTATGCTTGTGTTGTCTGTGGAGGTGGAGGAGGGGAACGTGGCGGCTGTGCTGGCTATGGTCGTGGCTTGTCATGGTCCGAGTTATTTCCTCTGGTTATCGTGAAGATCAATGAACTCAGTTTAGCACAGGGTAAGGCGGAGGGTGTGTGAGCAAATACGTAAATCCAGCACCACATTTGACCATGTAGTGGGTGTGTGTGTGGCTGGCCCACAGAACGCACAGTGGCTGGGTGTTGTAGAACAGGTCATGTATCGTGTATACAGCAAACACCGACCATAACACACCTTACCAAACACCGGCCATAACACACCTTACCCACGTAATAAACATTAGTTTTAACTCATGGAGTAAATAAACATGGATCCTGACCCTCCTATGACCTGTGTATTGGGTTCCAGTTATTAAACCCTCGGAAAGTTGTTAACAATCGTATCAAAAGAGTGACCATACCCAGTATATTCGAATTGCCCTGTGTTGACTTAATTAAAAAAAAAAAAAACAGCATTTGACCTTTGGATTTTTTTCAAAATATTCACTCAGTCGTGTTAAAGATAAGGAAATGAATATATGTGACTCAAACACACACACACACACACACACACACACACACACACACAGCCAACGGTAACTCGTCCCTCACAGACCTGGAACAGTAAATAACGAGAGAGAGAGAGAGAGAGAGAGAGAGAGAGAGAGAGAGAGAGAGAGAGAGAGAGAGAATATTGCATCGTCATAGTGATGCCTCCCTCAACACAGCAACATCACGGTGAACCGAGCAGCTGCGAGAATGAATTTTATGAATGGCGTGTCAGTGAGACGCTCCAGACGACGTATGAATGAGCGCGTAGTAAAGACGGACTTTAAAAGGAGTTAGTATGAATGGGTTTTAAATGGCAGCCGCGGACTGAGTAGTGCAGTTAAATGGCATACCGGAAATTAAAAGTTCGCGTTAAATGATAAAGTTCAGTCGAGTGCTTAACGTGAGTCTGAATGATGGAATTCAGGGGTTATGTAAGCCTAGTTTCACAGAATTGTTTTAAATGTTAACAGGAAAACAATGGACTTTAAGAGATACCGCTAAAATAACAGACTTTAAAATTTGTCAGGTAAATGAAGCGGTTGATATAGTAGCTGTAAGTTGACGGAGTTTAAAAGCTCGCGGTTGTTTGACAATTAAGTCTAAAATTGACGATAGTTTAAAAGTTGGAGTTTTAACGACGGATTCCATAAGTTTACTTTCCAGAGTTTGCGTTTAGATTACAGATTATAAAGTTATGAAATGAAATGATGGAATAAGAAGGTTCACATCTTAATGACGAATTTTAATACTTGCGAAATGAATGACGGAGTTAAATGATGAATGTTCAGTACGCGCTGGAGCCACTGATTTTAAAAGTTCAGGTTTAAAGGACAGGGTTTAAAGTGGTCTGTATCTACGAGGTTATCTAAATGGTTAGATTCATCTTTACTCATGTAATGCTTCACACTTGTGTTGCCCTGTCGCTTGATACTGTATATATGTATCAGGTCTTCCTTCTTAAGTATATAAACACACACACACACACACACACACACACACACACACACACACACACACACACACACACACACACACACACACACACACACACACACACACACACACACACAACAAGCTTAAGCCAGATACCCATTTATCGACCAACCCCAAGGGGAGAATAAATGCCTGGGTTGGCTGTAACCCAAATGTTACTCCCAGGATTCGAACCCTTGCGGGCCCGTGCGTGAATCATGGTCACCAAGACGCCTTGGGTTTAATAACGACTTCTAGACTGCACATTGAGGCGTGAGAGGAGCCGATTCTGGCATAAGGAGAGATATGTTTTGACAGCCGGAGGAAGCTTAATAAGGGTATGCTTTTAAAGCTGAAAAATCTGCTGAGCCAGAGTTTTAGATTTGAAAATATAGGACAAGTACAGTTCGCGTGGGAGGAGCTGGGTCTTAACACCACATACCTGGAGCAAACGTTATAGTAAAGGATTTGCTTATCATAGTAGTGATTTATGTCATAGGATTTGATATTGTAGGAATAGATTCAGGGGTTGTATCATACTGGCATGTGAGGTTCCTTGTGAGTGAGGTTGATATGACAGCATATCAGATGTTTAACTGTGTTATTCATGGCCTGTGTTCCCGTGCCACTGACTGTAGAACGAACTTAGAATTATTTCGAGTGGAAACTTTCAGTCAATTTATCTCCAGTTTTTGGAAGAATCGTCGGAATCGCCGATCCTAGAGTGACTGAGTTTATCTCTCAGGACAGTTTCAGATGGCCAAGTTTGTGGCTACTGAGACTGGAATGTACTACACCCCATGAAGGGAAAACTGGGCGTTCAAGTTGACTTAAGAGGAATAGTTCATTTTGATCATCTGTTCGTCTGTTTCTTGTTTTCTTGTCAACTTTATGCACCCTAAAATTTCTACTTTATGCATACATTTGTCTAATATCATCCATCAAACTGGTTTTCTATTTATCATTGTATATTTTTGTCTCACCTACACATGGCTTGCTGGCATTCAGCGCACGAGCTCTCATTACTGCGCATGACACTTGACAACATGTAAGTCAAACGACTCGTTTTTCTTAACTGTAGATTTTCCTGCGGTGAGCGTTACGCGCTAAACCTGTCTTTTGGCAGAGATCTCATAGTAACTTCTTCTCTCTCTCTCTCTCTCTCTCTCTCTCTCTCTCTCTCTCTCTCTCTCTCTCTCTCTCTCTCTCTCTCTCTCTCTCTCTGGTTAAAGGACAGACCATCATGCCTGAAAGTCGTATGGTAGTGCCCTATGGTCGTACCGTCGTGCTTAAGGGTCATACCATTGTGTTCAAGGGTCGTACTGTCGTGCTTAAGGGTCATACCATCGTGCTCAAGTGTTTTACCGTCGTGCTCATGGGGTTAAGTTCACCCAGATAACATGTGACATTTCAGAGAAAATGTATTCGTTTGGAAACTGCTATAATTGCCTGTCAGAATTCGCGTTTTAATTGGTCGTTTGAGAAAAATGCTTTAATTGGTCATTTTTAAGTTGCGTTTTAATTGGTCTTTGAGAGCGAGTTAGAACTGAGCCTTTGATAGTCATGTTGGCTTAGCATTCTAGGAATTTCCTACCTTTATCACGTGATGAAAAAGCGAATGAATGTCAGTGAATGGGAAAATAAGGCAAATTTGCTCAAAAGGAAAAAAAATTGCATATATTCGTCTTGAATAAATCAGTCAGTACAAGAAATTAAACTTAGTGAGGTAATGGGAAGGAACCAGTAAAACATATATGAGTAATTGAAACTATCTAAAGATAACCGACTAATGAAACTAAAGACGAAAAAAGATAAACAGACAGTAAGACAGAATGATAAAGGAAACCAACCAGTGATATAAAGATGAATGCAAATAGTCCAAACACGACATTGTTAAACGGAAACACGTCTGAACTTACAACACACACACACACACACACACACACACACACACACACGCACACACACACACACACACACACACACACACACACACACATACACACATACACACACACAAACACAAACACACACAACTCATAACTAACAAGTAGGTCTTTATGGAATAAATATATGTAAGAGGCAAGAAACGCCGATTTTACCACACAACTCTACGGAGATGTTTACCCACGTTTCGTTATCATTGATCCATAACTCTACGGACTTCACACGGAACATTTCAATAACTTCGAGGAAATATAACTTTATACACAACTACCACATAGAACTGAACCACCGCAAGATGAGTTGTAGGTCCTGTACAGAGATGAGTTGTAGGTCCTATGTACAGAGATGAGTTGTAGGTCCTGTACAGAGATGAGTTGTAGGTCCTGTGTACAGAGATGAGTTGTAGGTCCTGTGTACAGAGATCAGTTCAATCGATAATAATATATAATTACGGACGTCAGGAGATTTGCCGGCAAGCCACTTGCTCGCCTTCATCCCCAGGCAGTCAAGACCCAATATCCCCTCAATGATTATCTGCGGGAAATTGAAATCTGGCTCTGTCCCGCGGTGGTTTTAATGGATGTCGACTACGCAGGAGTGGATATGTGGGTGTAATTAGAGGAGATGAGGTCCGTAAACCTCTTGAACAAGGCCATACGACCCTTGAGCACGAGGTTACGACCTTCCCGAGCACAAGGTTATATGACCCTGGGGTGTGGTGGGCTATACCCTTAGACCTGAACCTTAAAGGTCGTCCCATCCCGCTACAGTGGGTGAGTGTTTTTGGCATCGGGTTTGGCGAGGTCTTTTGAACATAGAACGCGAGACGGAGCAATTGAAATACGTGTTTGGTATGATACACAGAGGTAGAGATGCCCTGATTTGCATACTATCTTTTTAAGAAAAGATATTATAGAAGTTGAAAATACATTTGAATATATATATATATATATATATATATATATATATATATATATATATATATATATATATATATATATATATATAAAGAAGGTAATAATCTTTAGTCTATAGATATATCAGACGTAGATGATGATCTTCACAGTTACGTAGAAAAGATGAAGATTGAAAGTTGGTCTGGTGAGAGGATGAAGACACAGGAGATTATCCTCGTTAAGCTGTAGTGGCTGTAGCTCTCTGGTAATCCCCAGCTTAGCACAGAGGGGAAGAGGGGCACATCCAACTGGTCAAAGAGACAGTAGGAAAGATTTCCAGCGTGTTTGTTTAATTTGAAAGCATCGATGGTGTGATGTGAGTTATAAGTGAGGAAGGAAGTAAGGGTGTCTATCTACATGGACGAAAGGTTAAGAGGAATGGCTTTCTGTGGTGTTGTGCTGATGTGATGATCAACTACTATCTATGTCCAGGTCTTTACTGACAGTTTGTTGGTCCATGAAAAGGAAGGGGTTGTGTCAGATGACGTGTGTGTGTGTGTGTGTGTGTGTGTCGGGGAGATGGATTACCTGGGGGTCGTTGAGGGGGAGAGGAAGTATGAATGGGAACACTTGTTTCGCCTACCCTTCTCATTTTCTGGTGCAGAATTAATAAAAAAAAAAAAAAAAAAAGACTTACTGGATTAGTGGAGAGGATTGTCTCCACATCCTGAAACTAACGGCCTGTGTGAGCTGTGAAGCTCTGTGAACTGTGAGACTTTTTTGAGCTGTGAGGTTGTAAGTACCTGATCCGCTATGTAAATGAGAACAGAATTAAATCCAGTAAACTGGACAGATGTATCAGGTCTGATTCATGTCATCTACACTACATTTTTATTGTGTCGGATCCAATTTGTTCTTCTGACGGTAACCGACCTGACGTGGGTAACGGCATGGTTCAGTGGAATCCATTTCTGTTTGAAAGGTAAAATGAGGATAGGAGTATCAGAGAGGAAAAAAGAAATAGCGGGATTGATTTGTGGTTATAGTGTTTGTAGACCCATGTGTTGAATGCTGGAAGGCCATAAAAAGAATGAGGAAAAAGAGGGAACGAAAGATAAATCGTTAGCATCGCTATACAAGGGAAAAAGGAAGTATCTTAACGACCAATCCTCGCTTAGTTGGTCTCCACACACAAACTATAGGAAGAAGTAGCCTTTCTCATACCGCGGGTCTAGGTTTAGTGTCCTGGACACACACAGACGGCTCAGTAGAGCAGTGGCCATGATAAATCCCGTTGAACAGAGGGAGAAAGAGTGGGGGGATTATGTTCAGTGCGAGAAAGAGAACGGTTATCAGAGTTGGAAGAGGAGGGAAAGTGGTTAAGAATGATCATATATGGTGAGAAACACAGTAGGTGATACAGTAGAGTCCTGAGGAACACCACTGTTGTTACGATATGAGTTAGAAGTCACTTTATAAGTGGCTGCCTCAGTGAAGTCATTTGAAATGGAAACTGTGCTCTAGCTTTAGGAATACAGATAGCAGGGGAAAAGCAGAAGATTTCTGCTACATTATGACAGCTGCTTAGAGGAGGAAAGAAATATCAGATTTACTCAGAGGGAAGGGCAAGAGGTGAGTCAGTAAATGATATTACCATTAGACATGGCGCTGCCAAGTCCATACTGGTGATCTGAAAGAAGGGAATGGATTTCTGAGTGTCTGAGAGATAAGGTTTGTGGAAAGTTTTGAAAACCTTGGAGACAGTAGAATTGAGTGCTTTCGGTCGACAGCTCTTAAACCGGTTTTCCTTCTAAGGGATAAGTTGAACCCCGACATGCTACCAAGAGGTGGAGGTTTGGACTCATTTGAGTTCAGAAACTCATTAAATGTCTGACGCTAATTCGGTAATGAGGTGAATACATTACACATCGCTATCATGATATATACATTATGCCTACACTAATCACCCTTCCCTCCAACCAGCATATTGTTGGTGAGGCAGAACTTGGTATAATGACCATGGCCCGAGCGGCAGCATCTGGTAGAATACAGAGATGATGTGAACCTTACTGGTAGATCCTCTGGCTGAACCTGTAAACCCTGACCAGTAATATGTTGCCCCCCGGGGGGTTGGGGGAAGTTCTGTATTGAACTCTGAGTTTAATTAAACATTGGATATTAATATTTGGGGAATTGAGTTATTGTCGAGGAACGAGACGAACTGGATAACAGTCTTCCATGGGAACTGTGGAATGAAATGTGGAGGTCTGATGTTGTATTAATTGTTGCCAGTGATATTGGCGCAGGCCAGGGAGAGAGAGAGAGAGAGAAGAGAGAGAGAGAGAGAGAGAGAGAGAGAGAGAGAGAGAGAGAGAGAGAGAGAGAGAGAGAGAGAGAATTTTGAGAGAATACCAGGTGCTGGCATGGCGGATGGCCAGTGACACTGTTCAGAATGGCACTTAACCTTGACTGAGCTGACCTGACCTGACCTGGCCCGGGTCAGAGTGCCGATGGTCAGCAGGTAAACCCTCCCCTCCTCCCGACCTGGCGTCTTCATGACCACCTTCAGGAAGTAAATATTACACTTGACTTGTTGGCCAGAAACTTATCTTGGCCAGGGAGAAGGGGAGAAGGAAGGGGAAGGGGAGTAGAGAGGGGAGGAGGAGGGGAGGGGACAGTATTCTCCCCCAGGAAAATAATGTGGCCACCGTAATGGTCTGGAAAAATACGGGCGGCCGCACCCAAGATATTACCGCTCTCTGTTGAACCCGCCAAGATATTACCACTCTGTTGAACCCACCAAGATATTACCACTCTGTTGAACCCACCAAGATATTACCACTCTGTTGAACCCACCAAGATATTACCACTCTGTTGAACCCACCAAGAAAATTCTAATATTTTGCCTCTTCGAAATTACCTCAGACGTCTTTTACGATATTCTTTATATATTCTTTCCTTATCGTTATAATTATTTTACCGTGTTATCTTGTGATTTTATTGACCAAAATTATCTGACTGACTGAGATCATGTATCAGCACCAAATTATATAGAGACACATATGCATTTTGATGTATCGTTTTAGGAGTGCACACACACACACACACACACACACACACACACACACACACACACACACACACACACACACACACACGTCAGAAAATCTGTATTAGATAAGTACTATTATATCACAGGAGTAACGAGTGAGTGGGATGAACTGCATCATGAGACCGTGGACGTGGCCATCATACGGAAATGTAAAGTGTATGATGATTGAGAATGGCCAGGTGACCACCAGTGTGGAGCTCCCTCACCCGTACAGTACAAGGAGGTCATTACACTCTACTTACAGAGCCTTAGTCAGCCAGATAACAACTTCTGACCTTCTCTTGTGACGTTTGAACTTTAACAAGTATTCGTTATGTTGATGAAGGTCACCTTAGGTTATTGGTATATATTAATGTCGTGTGTTGATGATGCACGACACATTCCCTTCACATCAACAACGCAGACATAAATCCACTAACGTCTTAAACACGACAAACTACATTCCTTGAACACGACGATACGACCTTGAACACGACGGTACGACTCTTGAGCACGACGGGACGACCCTTGAACACGACGGTACGGCCCTTAGCGTGTCGTGAACTTTGTTTATTTGGGGAGAGAAATTATTATCTTGGAGATTGGATGATCTCTCTCTCTCTCTCTCTCTCTCTCTCTCTCTCTCTCTCTCTCTCTCTCTCTCTCTCTCTCTCTCTCTCTCTCTCTCTCTCTCTCTCTCTCTCCTCAGGTTCGTCTCGTATTTCGACCGTCCACCATCAATACCCTCCTTCAGCCAGTCATCAGATCGCACCTCTCGTCACAACAAACCAGCCCGCGACATCTTCGGGTCATTACGTCACAACCAACTTTCAGAAGATGCTCTCCCTTTATGACGTCATAATACCCGTGCGATTCTGTTAGATGAATAAATGAGACAAAGTATCCCTTAGCGCCGTTATGAGCTCTTGCCCAACGTTTACCCCATCGCGATTAGATGTTTTGGCGTGCGTGGGATTCTGTGTGAGGGTGTCGCACTAATAACCACAAGCAGCCATTGTTCACGGGAGGGTGAGGTTTGAATAGCACGGGTGATAAATTGGCGCCATATTGGTGAGTGTGTGGAGCCAGACTCCGGCGCGGGAACTTATCTCCGTCGGGCTGGCCGCCTTTGTCTGCCTTGTCATCCGGGAATATTCGTCGGTCTATAACTCCAGACTCTGACACCTCCCTGGGATTAAAAGCGGTGTCCAAGGTACACACACACACACACACACACACACACACACACACACACACACACACACACACACACATTATATATATATATATATATATATATATATATATATATATATATATATATATATATATATATATATATATATATATATTTATATTTACATATGTATCACTAAGACAAGCATGTGAACTCTGGCAATGTTCCCAGCACATATATTCTAGTATATATACGTATACATATGCAAATAAATACAAACATACGCGTCCAAGTATTCTCTCTCTCTCTCTCTCTCTCTCTCTCTCTCTCTCTCTCTCTCTCTCTCTCTCTCTCTCTCTCTCTCTCTCTCTCTCTCTCTCTCTCTCTCTCTCCATCTGTATATCTACCTGTCTGTCTATCTATCCGTCTATCTATCTTCTCTATTCCTGCCATGATCGCCAGCAGCGGAGGACGGCACAAAAATCAGGAACAAAGGTTGCTAACAAACGTCATTAACAGCGTATTTGGGGGGGATACTGAGGCCATTAGGACACTCGAGCGGCATCATACATCTGACAGACTTAATCTAAAGCGGCATCGTGCATCTGCCAGAATTGTGCTAAAGTGTCGTCGTGCATCATGCAGACTTTTACTGAAGAGGCATCGTGCATCTAGCAACACGCATCGAGGCATCATCGTGCACCAGGTAGCCCCGCATTTAGGCGGCATCGTGCATCAGGCAATTTTGTACTGAAGTAGTATCGTGCATATGGCACCGAAAAGGCATCGTGCATCAGACACAGGAGTAACATCGTGAATTTCGCAGACTCATACGAAGCGACATCGTGCCTCAGGCAGTCACACTGTGGCACATCGTGCACCTGACAGACTTAATTGGAAGAGACATCATACGTGTGCAAGTCTTCCGCTGAAACTCTCATGCCTCAGGCAGCTATCGCTGAAGTGGCATCTTGCATCTGGCAGAAGTGTAACGCAGCGCTATCGTGCATCTGTTGTGTATTTATATGTTTCATTGCGTTATTTCGCAGTTTAATAAAAGATTTTCTTCTGACTATTTTCGTAGAACAAAGCACTTTCGCAGTTTTGGAGAGCCCACGTTTTCATTTTTATGGAGTAAACCCCGTTTACTTTTAACGTTTATACTCAGATAACTTTTCCCAGTTATCTTATTGATAATGTGATGGATATCGACATCAGACAACACAGCTTCTCGCAAAGATGTTCTTCCCGTGTGATCTTGTGGTAATTATACGCTAGGCAACCTCAGATAATAGATGGAAATGGGGTTAGAATTCTCTCTGGCGATCTCGTATCTTCATTACCTTCATAAATGCATTCACTGTGAGTTTGGTTGTTAGATGAGGTTATTTGTCGACCTCAGTTTTGACTCCTAAGCACGACTTAACACCTTGAGTACGATGACTTCACCCCTGAATTCTGGGTATAGCCATCGTACTCACGAGAGTGAGTTGTCGTACATGAAAGGGTTAGAAATATGGCAGAATGATTTCTCGTCCTTCTGTCCCCGTTTCATAGGAGGGATTTTTACTCTCTCTCTCTCTCTCTCTCTCTCTCTCTCTCTCTCTCTCTCTCTCTCTCTCTCTCTCTCTCTCTCTCTCTCTCTCAGACCAGACCATCGTCTTAGTGATGGCCATGGAAAGCACAGTAGCTGAAATAGAAAATTATTCCCCCAGTCCTGAGAGCCAGTTAGAAGAGTATTACATAGTAGCTTTAAGAAGTAACTAAGTTATATTCTAACTCAGCTGGAGAAGAAGATTATGTAACACGAACATATGCTGTCGTCCATTTGATGAAATATTAAATCAAACATCTATTAATGTCCTGGTTTATATTTCGATGTTATGAATCATTAGTTCGGAGTGTTCGGTATTTTCGAACCCTGATTCGTTTTATTGTAACTCGCTCGTTGTCGGTAACAGGGCTGCCAGGGATTGCTTTTGATGACTATCTGTTCGCTGATGAATTCTGTATTACATTTGCCTTTTTAGGTGATAATATATGTACATTAAAATTGCAGAATTCATTAGCGCGCACCTGGTGCCACTGTTGGGTTCGGAGCGTTTCATTCGTCAAAATCAGAGTTGATGTGATTTGGATAAACTCGTAGCCAGTATCAGTGCATTTTAGGCCGGAGTACATCTGGCGGCTGGGTCTATCTTGTTGCACTGTTAACAGAGTGGAGTACGTGTGTGTGTGTGTGTGTGTGTGTGTGTGTGTGTGTGTGTGTGTGTGTAATGACACCACGTGGGGTCTCTTTGGGCTTCTTAGGGTGGCAGTTCTTCCACCTCCTGCCACGGTAGACTTGGTGTCTTACGACCGAGTGTTTGCATCGGCGTTTGGCAAGCAAGAGGTAGCGCTTGACCAGGTTGTCTCCACACAGGGTACCTGAGGATCTCCCTTCCCCGCTTCTACCCCAGCCACTCAGCCAGGCGAGAGACTGTACAGTACAGCTTCCGCCACCCCCACCACAACAACCACAGCTACCACCACCACATCCACCACAACCACCACCACCACTAGGGGTTACGTCATCCTCGGAACTACAACCAGGCAGACGACCTCCTTCGAGGTGGACATTGTCCAGAAGCAGTTCAAGTATTACCTTGAGTCTCGATCTCTCTTCCTCTAATTAGAGTCTCGCTCTTTCTGGCCCTACTTACAAGTCTAGTTTTCTCTTTTCTCTACTCCCAGGGGTAAACCTACACTAGCTTGTAATAATGGAGAGATAGTGAATAACAACAAGGTGAGCGTCTGAATGAGAGAAAGGGCAAGTTATAGTGGCCTGAGTGAGTAAGGGAGACAGAGTGAGCGAGTATTGAAATGACTGAGTGACTGGTGAGAATGGGAGTAAGAGTGAAACCGCAATTGAAAATTGTTTGTCAACTTTGTCACTCATTTTCTTTCTAGTGATGAAAATGGGAAGCGGAATCCAATAGTTTTAGTAAATTTTGATCTGTTTACGTCCAAATGGACGGTATAGAATCCCACAATAACTGTTGTTCATCGGTAAAACTATGTATATAAATTTCGACATGAAACACCCGGATGGCAACAATTTACGCTCAAATTTTAGTGTAAGATAATTTTTTGGTGCACGAGGCCTGAAAATTACCTTTAGCGTTGCTCCATTTTGACGTAATATAAACATTATGTTATACGTTTGGCATTTATATGGACTAGTCTGTTTACTGTGACGAGAGGGTCTGGGACGCTGTGTGTTGTGTCGGGGGATGGGGGGGGGGGAGTGAATTTACGTAAAGAGCTCATTGTATACAGTTTGTGAGTCTGTCTACATACAGTTCAGGCTTCTCTCTCAATACAGTCTACAAGTCTCACTGTATACAATCCACGACTCAGATATCCCATGTATTCAACAGGTCAGTGTATCTTGTCATTCTCATGTCATTGTCATTTTCAGTCCAGTTGTGCTATTTGGTTTTAATACGCGACTCATTTTTTGATAAAGCGAAAGGTTTATTGAGCTTAGTGATAAAGATATAACCAGTTTTTACAGTTTTTGATAGTGTCTGTTACATGGATATACGAAAGTATAAAGCTGTAATATTGCATCTTTTTTTTACATGTAATGCTCTTCATTTATATAATTTATATGTGGGTCATCATGACGCGTAATACATACACGAAGCAGATGTCTGTTGGGTTTGGTTGTTTAAGCTTTCTGTTGTCCCCGTTTCAGTCTGTTGAAGGTAACAGGCAGTTGAGGCTACAACTTCCCTATTGGTTGTGTTTCCTCTAAAAGTGAGTCTTGTTATACATCATCTTGCAGGTATTTGAGTAACTCGCTCACGTACGACCTGCTTAACGTATTCCAGATTAATGATCTCAATCGATGTACATATTTTATAAGCCAGACTCAACTTTAACGCTGGCAGAGCCAGGGTACCCAAGCGAGACCCCACCAGAGTCAGGAGACCTTAGCTAGACCCCACTAGAGTCAAGAGACCCAAACCAGACCCTGTCAGAGACAGGAGACCCAAGCCAGACCCTGCCAGAGACAGGAGACCCAAGCCAGACCCTGCCAGAGACAGGAGACCCAAGCCAGACCCTGCCAGAGACAGGAGACCCAAGCCAGACCCTGCCAGAGACAGGAGACCCAAGCCAGTCTCTGGCTTAATCCGCCGATGTGTCCTTTGCGCTGGGCGGCCATTTTCTGGATCAGGTGATAGTGGCCGGATATTAAGGTTGGGTCGTAATATCCGCCACTCGTGATTAAAATAGGGGGGAGGCCGGGGTCAAGAGGGGACTACACCCACTTGCATTACGTGGGCGGAATTCCTTACACACGTAACTGGCTTTTGGGTTTTAGTGCTTGTACGAGACTTGGCAGGACGTCGAAGGGAACCATTTCGGGTTTATTTTGGAGCTTATGTTTTTAATCGTCCATCTGGTAATTATTTTCTGTTTGATGGTGATTTATTATTTTGCTGCGATTCCTCACATTTATATATTGACCATTTGCCTGTGTCGCCTTCACCGCGTCCTTCGAAAGCTTATCTCTTTGACCACTTCTTTTTAAAAGAGTTTACGTACGTGTCGTTACCTTCTACGTTGTCCTCCAATTTTTTCCGGACGGTACGATCCTAGACCACGAGAATACGATCCTTGTGTACGACGGTACGATCCTTGACCACGACAGTACGATCCTTGGGTACGACGGTACGATCCTTGACCACGACATCACGATCCTTGGGTACGACGGTACGATCCTTGACCACGACATCACGATCCTTGGGTACGACGGTACGATCCTTGACCACGACATCACGATCCTTGGGTACGACGGTACGATCCTGTGGCACGAAGGTACGACCCTGGAGCACGGGTGGGTATGATGTCCTGACCTTTGACCTGACCCCTGAAGAAACACCAGGTCATCACTCCAGGGGGGGGGGGGGTCGTAACGTCGTGCTCAAGGGTCGTACTTTAATAACCAAGGAGAGGTAAGGGGGTCAGTGACCTGACCGCCGCCGAGGTCACAGGAGAAGGACGTAATTATCCATTTAGTAAGACATTCGCACCAGCAGGATGCCTGGCAGGAGGGCATTTACTGACCTCATTCTGACGTCTTACTGGGCCTATAACGACCCGGAAATGACCTGGTAACGGCTCTTTGCATCAGGGGTCGCCGGCCACTAAGATTTCACCAGGGGGGTTAAGCCATTATGTCCACCAGCTGAGGAATGGATATTTCTGATCTCTCACATATGTCACTTGTTTGGCTGTTTCTTCTTCTTCTTCTTCTTCTTCTTCTTCTTCTCCTTCTCCTTCTTCTTCTTCTTCTCCTTCTTCTTCTTCTTCTTCTTCTCCTTCTTCTCCTTCTTCTTCTTCTTCTTCTTCTTCTTTGCTAACGTATATTTCATGGAATGTTATTTATATACATTATATTTATAGCTGCCTCAGGATCAGTGTTTATGAGGAGAGTCCTGGTGCTGTCCAAGACTTCTCTGAAAGGCTTATGTAGCTCAAGGCTGCGCTACTTTCAGTGGCAGGGAATTGCAGACTACTTCCGAATGAGAAGCTCTCTGACGAGATTCTACTTCCAGAGGTGCAGCCTCGCCAAAGATGACTTTCCAATCGCGGTTAATTTCTCGCAGGCGAAGTCCGGTAACACACACACACACACACACACACACACACACACACACACACACACACACGTGTTTTAAGGCATCAAACTTCATGTGAGCGTTCAGTATGTAGCCTAGAACTAATATCCTGGTCTTTCTTTATCCCTACGTTTGTTCACTGTGAGGGAAAATGTTTACTGTTTAAAGAAGGATGTGTAGGGCAAGAGTCCCCCCAGCCGTACCTCGTACCAACACGACTCCTGAAAGAATCCAAATGTCATATAGTCCAGCACCGGAACACTTACTTAGAAACCTCATCATGGAATTCTTGACTTACGGTTCGTGATTACAGTGAGTGATCATCGATCACTACGAAACTGTGAGTATGTTTACTGATTGCTGACTGAAGGGATGAGTCATACATGTTGAGGAATTCAGCAAGTCCTTGTTGGATGTGTTCGTGTGAGAACCATGACGAAGACAAGGTTGGGAAAATGGCTGGAAAGTGTGAGATTGTAGAGTCTTGATGTCTGCCAGTATTATGTTAGTATTTCGTACTGTTCTCGGGCTTATCTATAACGTTCTCCATATTACACGAAAATCTGAAAAAAGGGAAAAACTCTTAGGACTGGCCAACCCTAAACGTATTGTATTTAACTTGACCAAAAGTCTAGTGTCATGTCATTTGTCTGACATAAGCTTCCACTGTCTTACTAACGCATATTTCACGAATATAAAAGTTCATGAACAAAGCTAACCACATTTTACGAGCGAGGCAGAAAGTCTACAGACTTGTCCCATATTTCACGAGTAAAACAAAAAATAACAGACGGACTTTGCCACCCATGTATCACACGCAATGCCCAAAAAGTCTATAGACTTACCCAACTGCGTTTCACTAACAGACCACAGGGATGCGACTCGCTGAGAAAGATGAAGGGTTGGAGCTTAGCCTATCGTGAGGATCTGATGATAAGGGTGTTGGATCTGTTCATCCTGCTCCTGTGATCCTGAGGAGTGCAGGAAGTGATGAAGTCCTTCCCTCTCATGTCATCCTACGGCTGCTGGGGTTGAGACGCGTGTGGGCATCAGCAACGCTCAGGAGATCGTCTTTGCCTTACGTATATTTTCATACCCAGGATACTCCCCATCATCACTACTTACGTGTTCCCACCGTGAACGTTGACTGAAGTCGATCATTAGCTGTTCTTGTGGACTTCATACACCTGACGTTGGTCATAGTAAAGTGTTGTATGAACAGCTATTATGTGACAACGAAAGTTTGTTTCGTTTACTTTACCTAATGAATAGAATTGCGAGAGCATTTCTCTCCTGGATATTCTCTACATTCCAAACCCTTTATATTAACAATTTACATATAACATATACTCATCTGATGCTCAGCCCAAACCTTCTCGTTATTTCATAATATGTGGGATACATTCCAACAGGTTGAAATATATGATTGAACTGAATCGTTTCCCAGAAAAGCAATTTTGCAATGGATTTTTTCCTTCGTCTCTCCACAACTATACCTGCGCTCTATTAATCATGTTCCGTTTTTTGTTCCACATATTGGCTTTGAAATTATTAAACTGTAGATGGCTTTAATTACTTGTGTAAAAGGAAGCAAATGCATCCACAAACGGCTTTCAGGGATACTCGTCCCCCTCCCCACTCCCTACTGAATGTAAATAATTTAGTAGATTTTGATGAGGCTCGCTAGAGCTGATGAGGCTTCACTGGTCCGCTCAGAGTGTCGGTCGAAGTTGGTGGTGAAGCGCTGCACGACAGTAGAGTTGGTGAGGCCTCACTGGTTTGCTCAGAGTGTCGGTCGAAGCGGGTGGTGAAGCACTGATCGACAGCAGTGCTCGTAAAGCTTCGGGTATATGAAGCACTGGTTGAAGCCTCTTGTGACCCGACCCTGTATGGTTCACTGTTTCCCCTTTTCGTTGAGGTTGGTTAGGGTAGCTGATGATGAACAAACATAGCACGCCCAAGGTGGTGTATTGTGTCTTTATCAGATACTCATTGTTTATAGGGTTACTTTGATAGTGTATTTGGAGTTGCCTCTGATGCTGTACAGGAGAGTTACCGTGATACAGAAGACGAGAGAACCACTCCTATATGTTATTCGGTAATATTTTTGAAAACCTTGACCCAGAGCACTACAATCGCTCTATCTCCCCTTCATTCTTGTAATTCATCTTTATTCATGCTTTATTTCAATGTTTCATTCAGTTCATACATTCGATGATATTAGTAAGTGAAATGCTGGCGTCATCCACCGTAAAGTTATACATTTTCGTTCGTCGAGTGGTAACGTGACAGTGATCACTCTGGCATAACTGTCATCGCTACATTACATGTCTGTCTCTCATAGATGAGCTGGTGTGCCAGCTTGACCTGCTTGTACACAAGCTTGTGACGTTCGTCTTTGGACATGCGCACCGCTGGAGTGGACGAGTTCCAGGATATGTAAGTCTGCTGGAAGTACGTGAGATTGTCTTCCTCTGTTTTGGCCGCGTTCATGGCAGGAGGGTGGGACAGTGTTCCTGTCTTGGTGTTACGTGTGGTAGGTGTACTGTCCTGTCCCTCTGTCAGTGTGTCGCTACTGTCTTTTCTTCAGCCGTTACTCTCCCCTGTCTATTTCCCCCGTCGGGCCCACAGCAACACCACCACCACACAACGCAGCAGACCACCATCCACCACAGTAGACCACCACACACCACACATCGCAGTAGACCACCACACACCACAGCAGCTGTGCCTCACTTCGCAATAAATAAACACACACGTTTCGCCTGGCGTCAGATCCAACTACATCGAACATAAATCTAACATCACATGTTATTTGATCCTGTATTATACATTCATGATGCACAGAATAATTCTTTTGTCCGTTACAGGTATTGTATTGGGCGGGAAATGCCAAAAAAAGAGAAAAATACAACATAATAATAACACAATAGATCTAGGGCTAAAACTTGTTACTAGTTTTATTGTTATGTTATATAACGTTACAGTGATCGCTCCGCGGGGTGGGCAGGGTTGTAACGGCTGATGACCGGATGCGTAACATGAGTCTATACGGTCGTTACCAGCAACACCATGACTGTCATCAGGGGCGTTACAACGGGCACACCCGTTACCACCGTTACTGTTAGCCTTCTGGCAGTCATCCCTCTCCCCGTCTCCCCCTTCCCATTTCTAGTCCCCTCCCACTCCACTCTCTCACTCCCTCACCCTTCCCATACCACGTACTCAGCAGATCACCGCCTCCTCCTCCTCCTCCTCCCTCTCCCTCTCCAGCTCGAGGATCATTAAGCCACCTCGAGATAATTCGACAACTTCTCAACGGCAGCGTTTGCCTGGCCCATCACCCGCCCGCTCGCTCGTGGGTGAGCCTTAAAGGAAGTACAGATTCGTTAATGAACGATTCGATATAACCAGAGACGTTATATGACTCGCTACAACGAAAGACGTGGCATGTAGATATACATGACGTGATGGTAATTACATTTATGACGTAATAAACGGCTGCTTGCTATTTGGACAAATGATATTCCAGCTATGATTTTTTTCCCCGGTGTTTCCCCTCAACAGTTTTATGAATTTCAAAAACTTGCGAAAACTAGTTAATTAAGAGATCATACACGTTTTCTACTTTTACACAATTTTGTATAATTTGATGGAAGCCTGTCCAGGAAACTGCCCTATTTTTTTATATTATGATTAAATCATTTGTGTAATTATTCAAATGAAATTTAGTTGGAAACACATTTATAAAGAAAAAAAAGGCAATATTCGTAATTTTTTTTTTGGTAATAGGGAATGTCATATAAAAAATGGAAACCAGGAAATGTTTTAACATATTGCGTATATTATGAAAGGCAATCATTCGTCTGATTTGCCTACAGTTTTCTCCTTATAGGGTTGACTACAGCAAGTGATGGGAACGTACATCCACGTTTCCTCAAGTATTCCTTACGATTTCTCTTTCTTACTTTGTCTCCCACACTCTCCCTTCCCGCGGTCATGTCCCGGCACTTCCTCCTTACCGATGTCTAACGCTGTTCGTTGTCTGTTGTTGCTGGGTAACCACTCCATCCCACGTATACCTGAGCAGAGATCGCCCTCGGCCGCGATCATGGAAAGAGAATGTCACAGGCGCTGACTTCCGTCATGTTGGACCCAGGACGAAGCCCGACCCTTCATCGCAGACTCCCAGCGCCCTCTCCCCTTGTAGGTGATGGCCAGGGAGATCGATCAACATTTCCCACGTTGGATACTCCTGGGAGGTTGGTTCCTCCAGGAAGCTCCTGAGTTTCACGTCTGCCTTAAAAAAAAAAAAACGTTCACCATCTTTGAGGAACGTAGAGACGTCCATTCCTTCGGAAGGATACATCATGGTATTGCCTGGACAGCAGGGGTGGATCTGCTTGAAAGCAGGGTGTATTAACCACTTTGTAGTGAAGTAGGCTGTGTCTGCTTAGAAGTGGTACTCTCCAACTATGCACAGCACTGTACTTCACTGTTCTGTGCAGTATCGTAGTGTACTGTACTGTTCTGTAGTTTACTGCTTCTCATAAGCTGAGCTGCTCTCGCAATTTGAGGTTTGGATTCACGGCGTGTCATTGTCCCTGGTCACTTCAGTACAACTAAACAACCGGTCAGTACAACGTATCATTTTGCAGGACGTATGGTCTCGTGAAGACGGAGATACAAGTTCCCTGGATTGCTGACTGATAAGTGCATATCCCCACGGTGTATTGTCTCTTGATAATGAGCTGTAGTTCTCTCTTATCTCTCCTCTCCCTCCTCCTCTCCTTCCTCTCTCTCTTTCCTCAGATTATTTCCCCTGCCTCCGGCCGCCTCCACTTCCATCTAACAACCTCAGGTTTTTCCCTCCGGGCTGATTGGCTCCTCAAGTTTTAATGTGGACAAGACGAAAGTATCGGCGAATATCCTGCGGGTGAGGTGGCTCCAGGTGCCCGGGGCTGGCGTTGCGGCTGCATCCGTCTTGTAACGACCTCGTCTCCGTCGTCTGAGCGGCTGCCTGAGACTTACCCCCGACAGGATAAAAGGGTTTACGGTGTAATTTCAGGCAGTCGTATTGGTTAAACCTCAGGTTGAAGATTGTGGTCCAGAGAGAGAGAGAGAGAGAGATTTCTTTTCCCATATATTCCTGGATGAGCAGATTTCTTCACCATCGTTACTCTGGTGCCGTAGACGCGTCAGCGACGGACCGGAAAATCTTGAGTACGCCTCATACAATTTTTTCCCTGTCTCTGTTAATTCACTTGATTTAAAACCCTTCTAGAGCATTTCCAAGCAAAATTATCCGTATTACTTACTTCGTAGTGGTTATCAGGGTAAGTGGGTCTCTCGCACACTGAAAAGAACACCTGCTTTGGTCATTTGTCCAGTGTGACGGTGTACGAGGCTCCGGGTCCAGAAGGTGGAGATTTCCTCTGACGCTTTTCCTCGCCAATATCAATCACTCTTTACTTCTTTCTCTAGCCAAAATTACCAAGAATATATATATATATATATATATATATATATATATATATATATATATATATATATATATATATATATAAACTAAGTAATTTTGAGTCAGGATTGTTGAAGAGGCCCAGGGTAGTTCTCAGTGTGATGGATGATCTCTCTTCATTCCTCTTACTCGTCCATCCTTACGGTCATCTTTCTTCATCTGTCTTGTCATCCTCCATCCCTGCTTCTCTCCCTCCTGGCACAGTTGTCAGCAGAATTCCCGGGAAACCTCCTCCCTCACCAGCACAACCACCAGGGAGGCCAATCTCCTCCTACAGTCTCCCAAAGGGGTCGGTCACCTCCGCCTTGTGGGATCGCATCCCACCTTGGGCGTCCTTCACCCTCCACAGAGGCCTCACGTCTCCCGGGTATCCCGTCCCTGCAGAGAGATAGGAAGGATAGAGAACAAAAAGTCCTGATGACATCTGCCGAGCCTTTCTGTTTGAGGACAGTGAATATTCACCTGCGTTCCTGTCTGCGTAGATGGAGACCAGATAGTGAAGCTGGGAGAGTGAGAGAGAGAGAGAGAGAGAGAGAGAGAGAGAGAGAGAGTGTATGCGAGAGCATAGGAAGGAACAGAGGCAGTAAGTTAGGTGGTTGGTGATGATATAACTGTATCTTAGATATACCCTTCAAGAAGGAGTAGAATTACTGATGGCGATTATGAATGATATTGAAGATCACTTTTGAAATATAAATGGAAGTTGTAGCGGTAATGAAGGGCATAATAACCCAACTGTTTCTGAATATCAGGAGTAAAGTAAAGACCAGGGTAATGCGAGTCAGGAGCTGGGACGCCTGCCTGAAAGGGACAGAAATAATGGCCCTCTCTCGGTAAGCAGAGTCAAGTAGATGACAGCCTCTGAAAAACTCATCTCCACTGAAATTGGTCTTTATGAAACTGGGTGTCTCTCTTTGACTTCATTTTGAGCCCGGTTGCCCTGACGAAGCGCCCGTGACGTCAGCCGTAATGTCCCCCTACCTACCCCCATTCCCGTGAGCCAATCAGACGAGAGGACGGGGGCAAAGTGTATTCATACGTCTAATACTGCAATATGACCTCGTTTGCATCGTAGCTCTGATTTTAATTGTCTCTCTTGATGGTGATGATGCTCCTGTAATCAGCCAGTGGTTCTGTGAGGCTCAGATTGTATCTTACATAGACATTACAGCAAGTTACTCTTCCTGTAGTAAGGGACCTGGGCGTGACGTCATAAATGTAAACAAACCTGCGCTCACGTTGCATTGTGGGAGTTGCGCAGCTTTACAGGTAGGTGCATTGTGAACACGCGTTTACTTTAATAGTTACACACCTTCGCTCAACTTCCGGTCGTCTTTATCTTATTCGTAACAAATGACAGTATTTTTTCATTGTCATGTTCGGACGTGTTAATGTGTTTGGATGTTTATTATTTTTGGTTTACTCTTTATATACAGAATTTACGTCAGGGAGCGTCGTGAGGACGAGAGAAAAGTGTTGGGGGGCCCTCTCTCTCTCTCTCTCTCTCTCTCTCTCTCTCTCTCTCTCTCTCTCTCTCTCTCTCTACATACAGCCGGCCAGACAAAAGGTGATAATTGGAAATCTCAGACTGGCGTGTCTCTTCATGGTGGCTTTTAAAAGTTTGAGTCTCAGAGATCATTGTACTCCGCGACCATGAGGGAGGATCGCCTTTAATGCAGCCATTAGCAAGGTCGGGAGAATCAGATTTCAATTCCCCTTCCATTGTATTTCTCTTAATTCGATTTCCAGCCTTATGGATCCTTTCAGTCGTTGTCGTTCGAGATCAAATGTAACTCGATCAATAAAGATACGGGGTTGGATTGCTTGTTGGAGCCAGCCTTTGATTCGCTTTTATCTATTCTGGTACCGAAGGATATTGGACGCTTTGTGTATAAAATTGTCTGGGATTGTCAGCTGCATTGCGTTGTATTATTGACTTGGCCGCGCGCTGTTGCATCTTTAATCTTAGCTGCTTTTGTCAGCATGGTCAACATAGCTGTGTATTGCACTGCAGTATTAAGATTAGGTACGTTCTAGTTGTAGCAGCTGTTGTTGTTGTTGTTGTTGTTGTTGTTGTTGTTGTTGTTGTTGTCAATGAAATTGAGTTGTGTTGGTGGGTGTCGACGGCAGGTGCTGGGCCAGGGTGGCCCTGATCACGGTGTGGCCAGGGCTGGTCACCTGACCTGACTGGAATTGTACGATGGTAGACAATGTTCAGGAGTTGGGGTCCTGCCTGTGGAAGATTCCTTCTCTGTAGAGTACAAAACAATCAGTTCACACACACACACACACACAGCACACACACACACATACAGCACACACACACAGCACACACACACACACAGCACACACACACACACACACACACACACACAGCACACACACACACATACAGCACACACACACAGCACACACACACACACAGCACACACACACACACAGCACACACACACACACACACACACACACAGCACACACACACACATACAGCACACACACACAGCACACACACACACACAGCACACACACACACACAGCACACACACACACACACACACACACACACGAAATATCATAGATAATCTCGTGATAAAGACTAATTAAGTCGAATCATCATAAGGCTCCTTTCCCATCCATCACGGCAGGATACACATCCATCCTTATTCCTCCTTCGTAGGTACATCTGCCTTCTCTGTGCCCATTTTATATCCTATGAGGGAACCCTCTCCCTAACCCTTCTATTTTCTCACTCTCTCTCTCTCTCTCCTTCTCATTCCTTTCATATCCTTTATCAGAGTTTCTCCTCCTCCTCTAACCTAGTCTCTCTCTCTCTCTCTCTCTCTCTCTCTCTCTCTCTCTCTCTCTCTCTCTCTCTCTCTCTCTCTCTCTCTCTCTCTCCCCTATTCACTTCCTCGTTTCCTTTATCCACTTTTATATTTCCACGTGACAGACCTCCCCTCTCCCCTTCTACCGCTCTCTCTCCTTCCTTCCATTTATCTCGACAGATTTCTACCCTCGCCTCTCTCCCAGTTTCTCCCTTCCTCCCGATTTCTCCGACAGCTCCCCGTTTTCTGTGCCTTTACTTTCCATGATTTAGGTGTAGGACTCTTCCATCCTTTCTTTTCTCTATCTGATCCTTCAGTTCTCTTCCCCCATCTTCTGCTTTCACCTCTTCCTATTACACTTCCTCCTGCTCTCTCTCTCTCTCTCTCTCTCTCTCTCTCTCTCTCTCTCTCTCTCTCTCTCTCTCTCTCTCTCTCTCTCTCTCGTGCCAGTGGCAGGTGGGCTGGCTGCCCAACACACCCACACACCAGACATTCCTCCACACAGCCAACGCAAGGACGACTCCCTCCAAGGCTTAATCCTTAATATGTCTCCGTTAACGAATTTTCATTAAGATTTATCACAGGTTCTCTAAACGTCGTTATTGATGTTATGAATATCTGAAGAAAGAAATTATTAGATGCGTCTGTCCTTAATAATTAGGGAATTAAGAAGATTAGAGTTCATTATCATATGTGTATTGTATGTGGGCGAGGCATGTTTTTCTCACATGAGGTCGGTTGAGACGAGAGGTCAGTAGAGAGGTTTGCTCTGATAAGGATTGTTATCTGAGGTGGTGAGTAATACCTTGCAGTCAGGGGTGTATAATGCCCCCAGCCCACCTGGCCGTAACCCCAGCCAGCAGCTCACGTCTGCACCAGCCACGCCAGAAATGGATTTAACCTCAGGAGTGTTCCCGTCGCTCCCCGGGCCTTAGATCTTGGGAGGAAATACTGCCGCCCGCCACAGCACGACCCTACTACTCCTTTACCACCACATGACGTCCACTGGGATTCTGAGGAGCTATAGACATCCTGGATGCTCTACTGGTGTCAGAAAATCTCACTACGATGGTGGTCGACCATCATCAACATTATGACTATTGTCACAAATCCCCTGAGTGCTTTTGGTCTGTCCTACATCAGAGCTCGAGGGGTGAAGGTGTTCTCCTCCAAGGTTAGGTCAGTGAATCTGAGCCACAGAGTCATGCGTCCCTCTGAGGTCATTGTTGGTGAGTCAGGGAAAGAGTCGAGGCGGTGAGTGGTCGAGGTCTTCACTGGTGTGTGGTGAGCCGAGGCTATGTGACGACCACTGCTGCTCCTCTCACGGCTCGCACACTGAACATACATCTCCATCCCTGGCTTGAGGGGTCGTTCATGAACCCCCCTTGAACACGACAGTACGACCTTTGAGTATTATGGTCTGGCCCCTTATTTTTCCTTTGACTAACTCAGGCGTCAGGTCAGGTGCTCAAGTGACGTGACGTGATGTGTGAGAGTGGTAGACATCCTCGACGTACGCAAGCATCTTGTGCTGACTGAGGAAGGAACTGCTGACGGAGCTGCTGCAGGAGGGACTAACTCCTCCACATTCTCGACAGTGAGATGACCTTTGTTGTACAGAGACCTACCGGAGAGCTGCTGATGAAGGTGGAGGAGACCCGACTGTTGGAGGTAGGAGGGGGAAGATGAAGGATATTCCAGTTGGGAGACAGGAGAGGAAAGGTGTGAGAGGATACAGTGTCAGACAAGAAAAAAGATGAAGTCAGAAGAAGGACATTACCCCATCTGCTCTCGCCTGTCCTGGGAATGACGAAAAACTTCACCTTCTGCGGTGAGACGAGCCAGACCTTAACGTCCCTTTACCGCCCGTGATGCTGCTGGGGGATGACGCGAGTGGCGCCGAGTGCGCCATTCTCTCCTTAAGTGATGGTCCAACTCCGATCATTTCACTCCATAGAAATCAGGGAGAGGGAGAACTAAAGGGGAAACTTTCATAATTAAGGTAAACTCATCCCCGCAAGACATTTAAGCCCAATAAAACAACAGTGAACGTAAGTCACCGCACTCCATTACGCTACATTAAATGTAGAAAGTATCAGATCTCTTCGTAATGTACCACAATGACTAGTTCTCTCTTGATATCAGACGCGCTGGGCTGCTGTAGTGTCTGAGTGGTAAACATGGGTCGCAGAGCCACCTGGTGTGGGTGGGAAACATGAGTCTTGAAGCTATCTGGTGTGGATGGTAAACATGGGTCATAGAGCCAGCTGGTGTGGGTGGTAAACATGGGTCATAGAGCCAGCTGGTGTGGGTGGTAAACATGGGTCGCAGAGCCAGCTAGTGCGGACGGTGGTGTGAAACCTTGAAACCTTCCCTCCCCACACCCCACAGCCGAACCACCTGCCCCCACAGACCAGCCTGGCCCTCGTCATGCCAAGAATCTCGTCCCTCTGATTAAAAAGTTACTCTTGGCAACTAGGAGCCAAGACAACCTACAGGGCAGCTGGAAGTTCCTTGATTTTGAAATTAATTCGCCTCTTGAAGCCGTTCTCTGGGCTCGCCTGATGAGGAGGTAAAGGCGCAGGTGAAAACTGCTTGGCAGTTCTTCAGAGCAGAAGTTGTAGCTGGAGGTGACCCCCTGGAGGAGGAGGTCGATTACCGAGAGATGATGGAGGAACACCTTGTTCTCTGAGGCAGGTCGACAGGAAGGTTGTGTACCTTTGGAGGTAAAAATGTCTGCTTGTCCCAGGATGGGCAGGCAAGTCTGCTGGCAGCGTACACGAACATGAATTGAGAATTTTATTCAGTATTTTTATGACCGAGATTTATGGAAAATATGATTGGATGATAAGTGGGGAAAACATGGCACATTTTAGAGACAGGAAAATTACTTTGGTGTTGTCAGTGTAATGTGATTCCTGCATGTTGACAAAGTAATTCGTCTTGTGATTTTAGATAATTACTCTACGAATACTGAACCAGCAGCGTGCCTTTTAAGGATAACGCAAGTCTTTAGACTCCTAGAAAAAATAATCATTCATCCCCTGTTGCTTAACGTCGTCCTGTGAGATGTATCATTATAGTGAGTTGGAAGATTACATGCATATGTTTATAATTAACGAAGGTAATTAATGATGATGCACAGATTAATGAAGCCTTGATGATCAGATCACAGGTGATTGGCATCTTCTCATACTTGTAGAGATTCGATCATATGAGTTGGTTTTGAGGCACACCTTTTTATACATTGTCGTATTTTGAAGTGAGTTATGCTGTCTTAGCTGAATACCCAGGTGAAGGCCATCTCATTAACGCTATATATATATATATATATATATATATATATATATATATATATATATATATATATATATATATATATATATATATATGTATATATATATATAAATATATATATATATATATATATATATATATATATATATATATATATATATATATATATATATATATATATATATATATATATACACCTTAGCCTAAGGTAGGTTCCCAGTTTATTGACCAACTAGCCTCAAGGGTTGAATGTGGACCGATTGCCACGACCAGGATTCGAACCTGTGTGGGCTCGACCCCGAGCTGCCCCTGAGTACATCACAGTCAGCATTGCTAGCCTTACCTTCCTTACATATTATGAGTTGAAAAGGCAGTAACAATTCTTTTTCTTTCTTTTTTTTTAAGATTCCTCTCCGTCAGATCCACCAGTTGAAACCATTCTAGTTGCACCCACATCAAAGCTGGTTGTATATTCACTTGTGGTTGATCTGTTTCCTTTGGCTAAACACAGACACATTCCCGGAAGATTTCAACAACGTAAAGACCATAAAGATGTTGCATTAGTCATACCGAGTTGTGCTTCTTACTGATCAAGTCTTTGTGTACTGTAGCGTCTGTAAACACTCGTGGAAACTCAAGAGTGAACGGTAACACTGAACACAGACGGATCATGAACGACACAGACGAGACACAGACGTATTCGTTTTCACTGACGAAATCTGTGACGTATCGTAGGGTAAAGTTTTCTTTGCTGCGCTGGAAACAAGGTCACCGTGTGGCAGATCAGAAGATAATAACTCGAGATAAAGGTAAGGGAAACCATGAGTGCACCACGCACTTCCAGACTTAGTGAGACAGACTCACGTAATTACCTTAAACTTTTGTAACCTTGTGGTATTACAGACCAGCGTCACAGTCAAGTGTAGTCTGTAAAGTACAGGAATAACGTAGTCAGGAAATGGATAAATTGCCTCACGATTTTAGCAAAAAAAAAAATTTTAAGGCAAAGGATGTAGAGATATTACATCAGACGTGCTTCACCGAAACATTAATTTGCGATAAAAAGAAATATAATTAAACTCACAGGACTGCCACCAAGCTAAATTAAAAAAAGGAAAGTCTTTCTTTCAAGTACACAGACTAAAGGCACAGTGAAAAACCATCCTACACAATGAGAGAGAGAGAGAGAGAGAGAGAGAGAGAGAGAGAGAGAGAGAGAGAGAGAGAGAGAGGATAAAAAATATATTGAAGCTTCATATCAAAGTGAATTGAATAGATTGTCCCGCTGGAAGAGTTGGTCTTGACAAAGGCAGCGAGCAGAGGATGAGAGAGGCACAAGGGGAAGGAAACAAAAGCAGCGAATTGGAAAGAAAAAGACAGCGAGAGGCAAAGGTACAGTAGATCTAATGTGATGAAAACTGTGACATGAAGAGAGGAAATTGGCGAAAAGACTGTCTGAGGGTGAAGCATGGAGTGGTAAGAGGTAAGGGAAGTGAGGAAGCAGGTAAAACGGTGGAGGGGAATGGGTAAGGATGTTGGGGAAACAGATGAGAGGGACGATGGGGAAAGAGTTAGTATGTTGTAGGCATCAGTTGCCCAGGGAAGTACAACCGTCCTGTTTTGGCCAGTGACATTCCCTGTGCTTCTGGCAGCTACCCTAAGGGTTGCCTATCCTAAGGTAGGAGGGACATGGACCCCGCTGTGGGCTGTGTAGCGAAAGAAAACCGCAATTCATCTTTCTTTTTTATCTAGACTGTACACTCCACCCACCCTGGTTCTTTGTTGTTTTACTATGAATATCTCAAAGGTGAAATTCGCAAAGAGACTGAGTACAGTGTTTGATGCAAACACTGCTGTATCCAATCATATATATATATATATATATGTGTGTGTGTGTGTGTGTGTGTGTGTGTGTGTGTGTGTGTGTGTGTGTGTGTGTGTGTGTGTGTGCATTTCAAATTCACTTTCATCCCAGATGATCACTGGGCTCGACCACCAGATAAACTCTGTCTCCAAACTCAAAAAAAAAAAAGAAGAGGCAAACATAAACACCGGCAAATCCTCTTTCAGTGAGGCTAGATAGCGTCCCAGGCATCAGCTGTCCCACTCTTCGAGAAAATAAGAGATCTAGTCGCATGTCCTGTATAACCCATCGCTGCTCTTATGTTTCATCGGGTGTTTGTGTGTGATCAGCCGCTCACAGTATAGGGGTCAGCCTGTTTTCCGGCCGGCACCGTGTCCTGCAGTGGAGCTTTCATTCCTACCCCGTCAATTTGAGGGTATTTGTGTGGTGGTTAAGGAAGATAGGGAGAGGATGCTGACTGATGAATACTTGTAAGATCTTTCGTGTAAGATTCACTTAAAGTCTTACATTACCTGTGGGTTCTAATCCTTTGACCACAACGGCAAGATCCTTGATCACGACGGTACGATACTTGAGCACGAGAGTACGACCCTTGAGCACGAGAGAACGATACTTGAGCACAACAGAACGATACTTGAGCACGACGGTACGACTCTTGAGCACAGTAGCACGACGGTATGACCTTTGAACACGACAGACTTTGATGTTATGATCTTTGACCAGACCTTTAAGAGGCATGAGAAAAACCCTTGTCATATTACCTAAAGTAGTACCTTCGTGCTCAAGGGTCGTACCGTCGTACTCAGGGGTCGTACCGTCGTGCTCAAGGGTCGTACCGTCGTGCTCAAGGGTTGTACCGTCGTGCTCAAGGGTCGTACGTTGTGCTGAGTGGGTTAAGGTATGAACACCAACAATGTCAGCCGAGAAGAAGACTGGTTGATTATAATAATCATATATTAATAATAAGACCAAATTATCGGAACTTTCTGTTCGTATTCCCAGCCCTTCATTATGAAGTAACGCCAATGTATAGATCGAAGCTGATAATATGTTTTCAGAGGAAATCTATCTACATCTCTCAGAGCAAAAAGATGCCTTATCTACCGTCCTGTCATTGTCTATGTATTAGTCACAAGTTAATTATTGGTATGTGTCGACCTGGGCACCAGTGCTGTCGAGAGCAGCCAGCCCCATAACCCCCACAACCCCCCCTCTCTCTCTCTCTCTCTCTCTCTCTCTCTCTCTCTCTCTCTCTCTCTCTCTCTCTCTCTCTCTCTCTACCCACAATGTGGTGAGATTATTGGAGGTTGGGTACTTTTGTGTGACTGATGATGGGAAAGTGAGGTTTGTCCTCTAACGCTGAAGCATCTAAGGATTCATATCTTTATGGTTTACTCAGCACTTCACCAAAAATGAAAGAAATATATCTGTGTGTGTGTGTGTGTGTGTGTGTGTGTGTGTGTGTGTGTGTGTGTGTGTGTGTGTGTAAAAGTCATGATTTTATTAACACAAACTGAGGCATTCAGATCATTCGTAGCTCTCGTACCCTCGTAAATCTGTTACATCTTACGTTTCGTTATGCAAACCTTAAACATTATACGCTTTTTATTTTCCCCGCTGGTCGACAGAGACGTGTTCCCGTCATGATCATTACCTGTATAAGGTAAGGCAACAGGTAACATGCAACAGGTAACATGCAACAGGTGACAGGTAACAGGTGAGAGAGAAAAGGTAACAAGGACTAATTTGTGTTCCTCTCGTGCTTGTAGACCTGGATGTTAAAGGTCATGGGTGAGTATAGGAAAACACACAAGACACGAAGAGAATTCCACTGCTTTGGCTGTGAGGAGAAGAAAGTGTCATAATGGTTGGGCCTCATACGGCTGGTCTCCACATAGAAACTAGCTCGTAGATTACGCCATGTTGAAAGAAATTAGATAATAGATTTTACTCAGTTGGACTCAAGTCAATGATTTCTCTTTGGGGAGTATTACAATTTCAAAAGTGCTCATAATAGAATGTATGAGAGGTGCCAGATGTGTACACAAGTACATCCTCCAGCTGTTAACCCAGTGAACACGATGGTTCGACCACTGGGTCGTGCTAGAGAGGTCGACACAAAGTAGCTCCTGTTTTTATGAACGATGTCAGCGGCAGTACACACACACACACACACACACACACCTCAGCCCAGATTACATCAACATCTCGTAATGACTTGGGCCGCTCGTTAAGACGGCCCAATTTACGCAGGTAGTTTGGTGACAGATTGAGTTTGTGTGTGTGTGTGTGTGTGTGTGTGTGTGTGTGTGTGTGTGTGTGTGTATTAGTCACTGTTGAATTTGTTTCTCTCTCTCTCTCTCTCTCTCTCTCTCTCTCTCTCTCTCTCTCTCTCTCTCTCTCTCTCTCTCTCTCCTCTTCATGGCACAGTAAAGATAGGACAAATATATGTATCTTTCCTCTTGGAAAATAATACGAGTATTCACCACCTCAGCGATGTGTGTGGAAAGTACCTTCTTCATCCAGACCAAATCTCACAACACGTCGCCATTTGGCGTGCCTGAGGATCACTTCTTTTTCTCAAACTCCAGTGTATTGTGTATATGTACAGCAGCGGTTCTGTAGCTACACCAGGAGTTTGTAGATAAAGAGTTAGTACATACCGCAGGAAATGGAAATGCATTTCTCGTGATGTGTGTGACGTAGAGAGAGAGAGAGAGAGCAACAGGTCGAGAGAAAGTGTGTGGAAAGAGAGGAATTGCGTAAGTGTGAAGGGTGCTAGTAAGAAGTGTGAGGTAGTGGTGAAGAATGAGGCGGACCAAGGTCAAGTGTGACCTCATGATGAGGTGTGCGGTGGTAGTGAGGGGAAGGAAAGGGTAGTATGAGCAGTTAAGGGGAAACTTATGAGTAATATAGTTCGAGGTCGCCTTCTCCATGGTTGTTAAATTGGAGTCAGATATTAATGACCCAATTACAGTGGAAATTGGTTGAAGGTCTTCCCATGTTGAGTAATAGTGTAAATCACCCAGGATTTGATAGAAGGAATCGAGGCAAGAGTAATTAGTGAGAATAATTAAGGTGAGAGTGGCTACTGTAAGTCATCAAAGACTCATCCAAGGAAGGGCGGAGTGATTAATTATGGAAGGTGAGGAGGCGCCTCATCTGATAGTTGCCAGATGATGAGGGATAGTCTGGTGAACAGTACAAGAACCAGCGACAGTTAGGTACTAGCTACACACTAATACTGGGGTCAAGACTTCAACAGAAAGCTAGCTGACAGCTCCCCCTGTTATATATATATATATATATATATATTCCTATGAGTCCACGGGGAAAATGAAACACGAAAAGTTCCCAAGTGCACTTTCGTGTAATAATCACATCATCAGGGGAGACACAAAAGAGAAATATAACAGTCAGTTGATATATATGTATATATATATATATATATATATATATATATATATATATATATATATATATATATATATGTGTGTGTGTGTGTGTGTGTGTGTGTGTGTGTGTATGGAGTGTGTTTATTGTGCCTCTACGTTTTCATGACACCTGTATGTACACCGACCATATCTCAACCCTGGCCAGCTGTGAGTGACGTACACGTGGGGGGGTTCAAACCCCCCGTCGTAAAGCCATACAAACAACCGGCCATAACTCTGGCCGGGCGGGCGAGGGATGATCAGCTGAGCGGCACAACATCACCGCCGCCATGATGGATGTGTTCGTTCCCGTAGCTACGTCATATCCGGCTCCTACTCCACCCCCCCTCCCCCCCAGGCGCCTGACGTTCCAATTAAAAGTTTACAAATGGCCCCGATTCCCTGGCCTCGTTCGCGCTGATCCGCAACAAAATCCGTAGGAAAATCTATCTACAGAAAGAGGAAATGGACACGGATTAAACAGAAATGAATTTGCAAAAGTGGTCCTCCAATACGGACGTATCCGATCTTGTCCCCTACCCCCCTCTTTTTTTTTTTGGAGTAAACTTATTGAAATGTTTTTTCAGGCTGAAATTTCCCAATATGATTTGCATAAACGATTTCGCGATGCAATGGAAAATTCTTCCGTCGGTGTTAAGGGAGAAATATATGAATTAAATCTAATTAGTTATTAATATGATTTTTGTAATTATTTGTTACCTGTTAAGCCGTCGCCAACACTGGAGAGGATGTTAATGTTAATGTGACGATACAGAAGTTCTGACATATCGCCATTTTCCAGTCTTGCTGAAGCCAGAGCACTACTATGTACACCCCAGAATATTATTCATCATGAAAATATGACCTATAGTGGGCTCAGTTATGTTTACGTAATGATTATGAATTATAGGAAACGTAATCACTGGGACTCTTAATTACGGAAGATAATGATCCTAATGAGTCATTTGTATCGTAGAATTTCATCCCGCATGAAAGACGTGACATATAATGACATTGTAAAGGAAATCTATTGTCATGCAGAAAAATATCAAAAAAATAAGTCATGGTTCAGAATACAACATTTTTCAAAATTGTAATATAGTGTATCCTTACAGTGACTACTGTATCCTTACAGTGACTACTGTATCCTTATAGTGACTACTGTATCCTTACAGTGACTACTGTATCCTTATAGTGACTACTGTATCCTTACAGTGACTACTGTATCCTTACTGTGACTGCTGTATCTCTCCATGTATCCTATGTATCCTTGGGTAGAGTAAGACACAAGTTTGGTGGGAGGGGGAGGTCCCTGGTGCAGTGGCATGTCTAGGGTATGTAGGTAAGGCAGGTGCCCTGGGCGCCACTTGGAAAGGGGGCGCCACTCAACAGGTTTGTTTATTTACCTTTTTTTTTCGTCACCCGATTACCATATTTTAACGGTTTCGTTTTGTGAGATAGAAAAAGAAACTCGTCTACTTTTCAACTATAGTAATATTTTGCAACTATCATTTGCATTACCGCTTCTACGTTACAATTTTGATCAAATAAGTCTATGTATTTAAGAGTTTATATATATATATATATATATATATATATATATATATATATATATATATATATATATATATATATATATATATATATATATATATTTAAGTTTGGCCTAACTCTTCAACAGTTTGTAATAACACTGTATATATTCTTTTATACATCCACTGTATGTACATTTCTAATCAAGTCAGGGCCGCAATTTCAGTGTTTGCCATAGTCGCTATTTCCCCCAGATACACCCCTGCTCTGGTTGACCAGAGGAGTATATGAATCCTGGCCTCTCATGTTGTCTTGTATGTCTCCTGCTAGTCCCTAGTGTTGTATGTATCCAGCTAGTCCCTAGTGTTGTATGTATCCTGCTAGTCCCTAGTGTTGTATGTATCCTGCTAGTCCCTAGTGTTGTATGTATCCTGCTAGTCCCTAGTGTTGTATGTATCCTGCTAGTCCCTAGTGTTGTATGTATCCAGCTAGTCCCTAGTGTTGTATGTATCCTGCTAGTCCCTAGTGTTGTATGTATCCAGCTAGTCCCTAGTGTTGTATGTATCCTGCTAGTCCCTAGTGTTGTATGTATCCAGCTAGTCCCTAGTGTTGTATGTATCCAGCTAGTCCCTAGTGTTGTGTGTCTCCTGGTTTCTTGTGTTGTCTGTCAGTGTTGTGTTAGGCTGTACGGGGCAGCCAGGCCAGCATATGGCGTCCGCTCACCTATGCAAATTCCGTCAGCTTTGATTCGCCTTGTTTGAATATTGATAAACCTTCAGTAGTGTTTATGTCGGAGGTGAAGAGCAGGCATCCTGGTGCGCTCTCTCTCTCTCTCTCTCTCTCTCTCTCTCTCTCTCTCTCTCTCTCTCTCTCTCTCTCTCTCTCTCTCTCTCTCTCTCTCTCTCTCTCTCTCTCTCAGTATTATATTTCGGGACGTTTAGAATATTTGTTGAAGGAATAATCCTCACGAATTGGCGAGGTGTTTCCATCCGGGATCTGATCATTAACCGTTCGTAAAGTTCACTACAGTTCTGGTATATACTTTGATAGCCCCCCCCCCCCACCCACCCCCCAACTGCTCCCCCTTTTCTCCCGAAATCATCGCGTTTTCAAAATATTTACATATGAAAATTTATTGTCGATGAGAACGCTTGATAAATCTTTTCAAATTTTTTAAAAAGATACGATATGCAAATTTTCGTATCATGATCAGCATAGATTTTTCAGCGTCCGTCTATCCTTTATTTTCCGTCCTTCTCAGTTCTCTCTCTATCCTCTATCCCCTGAGGGAGTCCCGCCCCTGTTTAATTACCTCCAGGGTAATTACTGCACACACCTGGCCTGAGGGAGCAGTGATGCCAACTGCTCCTCGACCTGACCCTCAAGCTTTCTCCAGGGAGCCAAACGTCAAAAATAATTTCCGTGTGTTGCTTGACATCTGGCAACACTTGCCTCACCGAATTATGAAATAGTAGATTAATATATTAACGATGTTGCTGATGTGAACCAAACATGTGATGTAACACTTGTTTTGATCTGTTAGGAACATAGGGTTCACAGTATTCATCGTTTTCTATATAAACTTCATTATATTGTACCTGCCGTTTTTTGTTGGTAATAGGGTTGCCAACGGCTGCCTTTGATGGCTCCCGTTCACTGATTAATTCTATATTGCATTTGCCCTTTTTTTTTGTGCCGATCCGTGAACGTTAAAGTTGCAGACCTGGTTCACTTGTGCCTAGTACCGCTGCTGGGGTGGGTGGGGCGAGGGGGTCACCCTTTTTTTTTCTCTCTTTTTTTTCTATCATCAAAATCGATGTTGATTTGATTTTGATAAATTCATATCCTGGATCAGTGTAGTTTAGGCTGGACTGTATCCAGGGGATGAATTTATTTAGTTGCAATGTTATTTGATGGAAATTGTCGTGTTATTGTGTGTTCATGTTCATATATTTTTGGAGTTATTGAACGGTGTAAAATAAACCTGATCATTGCCAGTTTTCGCTGGCTACCCTTATAAAAAAAAATACGTACTAGACAGTAAGTTATTGTGTGAACTTGTATAGTTGTGTGTGTGTGTGTGTGTGTGTGTGTGTGTGTGTGTGTGTGGGTTTCCTTTAGTTAATGATTGTTGTTAGATCTTCGGTAGAATTTTGAAGACGTCTTTGGTAATCATGTCTCTAGTGTGGCGTGTTCGTCATTGTTACCCTCAAATGTTCAGATGTTCATTGTTACATGAACATCTCCGGTGTTACTCATACTTTGATGTCACTATATTTCTTCCATATTCGATCGTTATCACATAGCCAGCCGATCTAACGAGGCTGTTACGTGGAGTGTTCAGGCGACACGAGTCTATTCTTAATCTTTTACGTTTGTAAGATATTTATTTTCTTGTTGAATGATAATATCGTATGTCAAAGTTTTGATAATTTGAGAATGTATTATCCACAGTGTGGCATAGTCTTACCTTACAAAAGGTTTTTGTCAATTCTCTTGTTTTAGTACTTTTTGTAAATTTCGTATAAATGTGAAAGTTTTCGTGGATGTTTGAGTGACATTGTACTCCGGTGTGGAGACGATGGATTCCATAAACATCAACGAACCAAACATGAATATTGGCCTCGTGAATGTGTAAGATGTAAATATTGATTCAGACGTAATGTTGGTTGAAAGAAATTGTCGGATGTAAGATGTGCGAAACACATTGCCTGAATAGTTACAAGGAATGCATTAGGTGGAAAGAAAAATTAAAAGAATATTTGAACAAATATTAAAAATATGTGCTTGCAAAATGTGTCAGAAAATATTATTCAAAGGAAAAGTCGCAAAGTGAATATTGAAGGAGGAAAATAATGGTTTGTGGGAGGATTGAGAGAGTTTACGTTGGGAGAAAGTTGCAGTGTTTTTTTTATTTTTCCTGCACTTCCAATTTCTCTCTCTCTCTCTCTCTCTCTCTCTCTCTCTCTCTCTCTCTCTCTCTCTCTCTCTCTCTCTCTCTCTCTCTCTCTCTCTCTCCCCCAGGACCGCACGTGCTGGCAGGCACACAGCGAAATTGACAGCCATCACAGAAATAACAGGAAGGCCTTTACGTCGGAATTGGTTGAAAGCGACCGCCAATATTACCTGCCCAGAATTCCAAGGATAGATCAACCTCAGTCCACGTGACTGTAGGTCAACCTCAACCCTGGGGCTACACCTCACGTGGTCTACCCACACGGTCAACCTCAATCCTTAGTCTGTACCTCAGGTGATCCAGCCATAGTTGTTGTTGTGGAGTAAGAGCTAACTGTAGTGAAGGGAAGGTAGGATTTAACCTTTTGATCACGACGGTACTACCCTTGACCACGATGACACCGCCCTCGAGCGCCCTCGACGGTGCGGCCTTTGGGTATTACGTCCTGGTCACTACACCAGGTCATGACCACACCAGGTCCTGTGTTGGGACCAGCGTTACCAGATCATCATGAAGCTTCCACCACAGTGCATAGTAATGCTCGTTATACCAATATTTTGTATCAATATATTCTCAATTCTACGACCACTTGATGTGTCTGTTGTATTGGTAAGTTTATGGTTAGTATTGTAGTGTTGCCAAGATTGGTTGGATTGGATTTCGTGTGTACCAGGCTGGCTGGCTGAGTCGCCACCGTGGATGTGGTCCCTGGGAGGAAGGAGACGAGGCTGTTTATACTCTGAGGACGAGGATTAGAATCCCAGCTGCTCAAGGATAAAGGATCAGGGCGGAGTACATGTCTCTCCTCCATGTGTGTGTATGTGTGTGTGTGTGTGTGTGTGTGTGTGTGTGTGTGTGTGTGTGTGTGAGTGTAATAGAGTGGTTGGAGGAGAGGAAGAAGTGGGACAAGGGAAGGAACAGTTTGAAAAAGAGAAGACTTGGTCCACTTACCGCAGGACCTCCTCAGGTCGTCCCGACAGTGTGAGGGAAGGTGGAAGGGAGTCCCAGAGTGATGGAGGGTGGGAGGGAGCCCCAGAGTGATGGAGGGTGGGAGGGAGCCCCAGAGTGATGGAGGGTGGGAGGGAGTCCCAGAGTGATGGAGGGTGGGAGGGAGCCCCAGGGTGAGGGATGGGTGGGGGTTGCCTCAGGAAGGGCCAGGGTGGGGGTAGAATTTCTTCTGCTTCCCCAACTTACTTTCCGCAGCCTCACTTTTTCTCTCTTAATCCGAGAGAGAGAGAGAGAGAGAGAGAGAGAGAGAGAGAGAGAGAGAGAGAGAGAGAGAGAGAGGCGTGATGGGAGGAGGTGGGAGAGTGGCGGCAATTGACAGCGTGCCAGTCACCTGACGAGCAAAACACTCCCAACCATCCACTAATGGCGCCTCTCCCTCTCCCTCTCCCTCTCCCTCTCCCTCTCCCTCTCTTTACTCTCCCTTCCTCTCCTCCCTCCCTCCCCTGTCCTAACCCCCAAGATAAACACACAGCCGCGAATTCGAGCTTAGCAAGGATTGTACAGACTGAATAGGTGTAACCAGGAGTGTTTTACGAGAGAGAGAGAGAGAGAGAGAGAGAGAGAGAGAGAGAGAGAGAGAGAGAGAGAGAGATCTTATCCCTCTCTCTCTCTCTCTCTCTCTCTCTCTCTCTCTCTCTCTCTCTCTCTCTCTCTCTCTCTCTCTCTCTCTCTCTCTCATATGCTTCACTGATAATATAGTGGTGCCAAAGTCCAGTCTTTTTTTTATACATATTTCATATTTCTTTCCTTAGTGTAATTCTCTATCTCCCAGCCCACCCGAAGTTCTACAGTCACTACGTTACTTGTCAAATATTTCTTCGTTGGTTCCCGTCTGTGTTTACGATAAAAAAGAATGTTTTATAAACCTATTTCGCGTATTCTTTTTGAGGGAATGATTTTTTTTATTTTAAGTATCGTGTCTTGGTAAGTCACATTTTGTGTGATTAATAGAAGAAGTTCCGTTTTCTACGAGTGAAGAAAACGTGGATCCATTTTTTCATCATTCTCTGAGTTTGTTTGTTTTTTTCTTTCTTAAATTCCATTTTACGTGAGAGGACGCAAGAGTCGTCCAGCTCTGACGGAGGAAAGGCAGATGTTGGGGATTTGGGGTTTTGTCACTGGTGTGTCGTCCACACAAGGCGGCTTAGTGAGGCTGGGGGGGAGGGAGACAGACGATTCCCCCCCTTCCCCTCTCCACATCCCAAGGCTTAACCTCCCCCCCACCCCTCAGTATTGGCCAACTGGGGGTAAATCTGCTCACGAGGGAAAGAGAGGGAAAAACAAATATATATATATATCTTTGAAATGAAGATTTACCAGGTTTGTGTGTCCCTCTGTTGCTTGATGGTGTTGACATTACTGCTGGGTCCATGTTCCTTGACTGTTTTGACTCTTGGTTTGTATATGTCAGTTTCTATAGACTTTGTCTTACCAGAGGATGATGTATATAGATGATGGTGTACCGGAGGATGATGTATATAGATGGTGGTTTACCGAAGGTTGATGTATATAGACGATGGTTTACCGGAAGATGATGTATATAGATAATGTTTTACCGGAGGAAGATGTATATAGATGATGGTTTACTGGAGGATGATGTATATAGATGATGGATCATCACTTTTATTACCTGATGTGTTTTTCTAATGTTGATTGTAATTTGAATTTGTATTTCTTTTTTTTGCGTATTGATCTGGATGATTGGCTTCTTAACTGTGTAAAGCCAGACTAACTGTTGGTAGGTTTCCATGAATTCTTTTGGAAACTGTTTTGATCGAATTCCAATTTTTTTTAAATTGATTCTCCACCAGATCGCTGTAGATAATTAAGATATAATGCAAATGATTATATGATTAATGTGTGTGTGTGTGTGTGTGTGTGTGTGTGTGTGTGTGTGTGTGTGTGTGTGTGTGTGTGTAAGGACAAAATGGTTGGTTGAATTGAGTCCTTGAATAATGAAAGAAGAAAAAGCAATAAAAGATTATTAGTCATAGTGTTTTGTTAATAGAAAGTTAGAGGAAAGGGAAAAATGAGAAGGATAAAAGTGTGACGTGTGTGTGTGTGTGTGTGTGAAGGGGAAGGGGAGGTGAGGGAGAGATATTAAGTGCAGCCTGCTAGGTTAGTTTTAATGAGGGAGGAAGTGAGAGCAGCAGGGCTAACGCTGAGGGTGGAAGATGGTTCCGGGCACCACTTTAACATTCTCGGCTTGGCCCTTATTAACCCGACCCTTAAAGACCTCGGAAAGGGTCGTACCGTTGTGCTCAAGGGCCGTACCGTCGTACTGTATGAGTTACTTATTGGTATACAAGCCAAGAACCTTCTGGCCCACACACGGCACTTTAGTAATATTCACGACGTAGTCTGTTACCGTCACTCTTAAAATACTCCCAATAGCGTCACACACTGGCCGTCACCAGGGTCGTCTGGCACCAGCCGAACCTGACCTCCTCACCAGTCCCGTCACACAGTCACAGTTGGTGCTCAGACCTCCCGCCATCCAGTACAGTCCCCTAACTGGCTTCCAACACTCCAGATAATCAAAGATTTGACTCCCGGTTCTTCAGGATCTTTCCAACGTTCACGGTGATGAATGAAGCGCTCTGGAGACGGACCATCTTGGTTCAGTATAAACAAGACGAACGTGATCAGTTCGTCCTCACGGCGGTCATATACGACTCGTCCACATGAAGGCTGTCATTTTGTCTTACCCGAGAGTGAGCTCCAAACTTCATGGTGGAAAGAGGGTGGGATATTTTTCTTTTTTTTTACTTCCCAGTTCTTCCACTGCGGAGGAAGACATGATTATAACCGATTTAGTAAATTGCGACGTGATTCTGTACGTGGAATGAAGGCTGCGTCATTTCCTTCCAGCGACGGGCATGTCCCGTGGGGGTTAGACGAGAAGACCTTTATATACCTCCGTCCTGCTCCGCAACCACGGTCCTCACTTGCGCTTGATGGGGAATATTGTGGGATAAACTGTGACACTGTGTGTGTTGCTTTCCTCGAGCGTTGACGGAGTGTTGGCAGGGGTAACCTGGGTGTTGGCAAGGAGAAGGAAAACCTGGATGTTGTCAGGAGAGCTTGCGGTGTTCTCGTGAGTCGCTACTCGCACTTCCCTGGTGAAACTGTTATATTTATATGTGTCGAGGTTGGCTGAAGGGAGTCTGGGTCATGTGTGTTCCCTCGGGGACGTATTACCCGACCGATGTTAACACGTCAGAACTCGATATTCAGGTTATCATCCTGCAGCAATACTCTGCCCCCATCACTTACCCTGATAGCCGGAGCCTCGCGTAACCCGAGTCTTGTTCTGGTAGACAACACGTGAGATTTTCTCATAAATTCGTGTTCTGTCTGTTATGTGAGGGGTAACAACACACGCTTCTTGGTTCGTGAAAAGTCCCAGTACCATAATCCAGGCCTCAGAAGCCTTGGCTCGCTTCGGGTGTGAGTAGGTCATCTGAAATCATTAGATTCTCACCAGGTCTTCAACACCTGGGCTGGTGCCTCCCCCTGCCAGCCACCAACACCTGGGCTGGTGCCTCCCCCTGCCAGCCATCAGCACCTGGGCTGGTGCCTCCCTCTGCCAGTCAGCAAAGGCTCTACCACATCTCCCATGACAACCTTTCCTCATACATCCATGTCCTGTAGTGTTGGGCGGTGACTCCCCCTGGGGAGGGCAGTTCGACGAAGCCTCGTACCACCCACAAGATAACGACCAGTAGGAGCACTCTATCCCCAGGGCGATGGTGCCGATCGGCCAGACATCATCATCCCTGGGGGAGGGGGATCCTGCGACCCGCTGGAGGGGGGGGGGGGAGGCTGCCGCTCAAGCGTCCAGCGGAGAAGTTGTAAATAAACCCGTCACGAGCAGCCAGCCAGGTCCCCCCCCCCCCCCCCCCCCCCCCCACCACCACCCGGGGCAGAGGGGGGCCTCTGGACGGCTTCCGGTGGGAAAATATCGATTTGTCCAGTCAACCCGGGATCCCTGAGGGGGTTGGAATCCCGGGTGGGTGGGTGGGTAGGTGGGTGCTGCTAATGGGCGGTCTGTGGGTGTAGAATGTGCACCCTGAGGGAAACACCAGATGGACTCCGGCATTTTTCAGAGAATTTTAAATGCAGTTGTTAGCCAGGGTGGCTGAGGGGTACCTCCAGGCGCTGATGCTGTACCTGTGGTCGTGGTGGTGGTTGTGGTGGTGGTTGTGGTGGTTGTGGTGGTGGTTGTGGTGGTGGTTGTGGTGGTGGCTGTGGTTGTTGTGGTCGTGGTTGTGGTGGTGGTTGTGGTGGTCGTGGTTGTGGTGGTGGTTGTGGTAGTGGTTGTGGTGGTGGTTGTGGTTGCTGTGGTGGTGGTTGTGGTGGTGGTTGTGGTGGTGGTTGTGGTGGTTGTGGTGGTTGTGGTGGTGGTTGTGGTGGTGGTTGTGGTGGTGGTTGTGGTGGTGGTTGTGGTGGTGAGAAGGGTTGAAAGCATCAGGGTGTTCTGTGAATGATTAATTGTGAAAATTGTAATACTTATGTCATTGTTTTTTGAAGTTCAAATGACATTATGCATATTGTTTTGAAGTTTGATGAAGTATTTTGAATTCTTTTTCCTAGAATTTGAAAGTTGTCTCAGCGTTCATTAAAAGTTGTCATAAAAAGTTATTAAAAAACTTGTGTATCGTCTATGAGGAGAGAGGAAGCATGTATAGTGAGGGTAGTCGGACGAAACTAATTAATTGGAAAACTTCTCTCTAATTACATCGTTCTTTTAGCTTTTGAGAGAGTAGAGAGAGAACATTATTAGTGTCCTGGGAGCCAAGGCTAAAAGAATGTCTTGCGCCTGATTATTTTACTAGCGTTTGTCTTCACAAAATGTCATCATTACGTCAGAATGACCACAGCAAACTGCCGTATTCCCAGGCACCTACCAGCAGTGGTTCTTCCGTCCAGGGAGGTTGTTCATTTTGGAAAACCGCAGACGTATACGTAATGGCGCCAGGAATCGACGAACAATGGCCTCATTTGCGCTTTCTAGCTGTCGTGTGTAATGCAGCGAAACCAGAGCACCCTGTCCACAGGCAGGACCCATACTCCTCTCTCTGGTTTTCCCTGATCGTTTTATATTACCTGGTTCAGCCTATTGACAGCAAGTCTAATTTTTCATACCACGTCGCTGTCCGCTCTATCCCGTGCACGCCTCACACCTTCCTGCATGTATATATAATTACCTTTAGCTTTCATTGAGGGACTGAGAAGGAATCTGTTCATTTACGTGTAAAGGAGCTTAATTTGCATATGTCTCGCCAGACAGGGATTCACGAGACACAACCCGCCGCCAAGATTTACCTGGCCGTCTTGTCCTCGTTTAGTAAAACACGTAAGCCTCTCTCTCTCTTCCACGGGCCACTCACTATGCTCATCTACAACACGTAAGCCTTTCTCTCTCTCTTTCTCAGCCACGGGCCACTCACCATGCTTAACTACAACACGTAAGCCTTTCTCTCTCTCTTTCTCAGCCACGGGCCACTCACCATGCTGAACTACAACACGTAAGCCTCTCTCCCTGTCTCTGCCACGGGCCACTCACCATGCTTAACTACATCACGTATGTTTGATCAGATTATCTTCCCGCGCCGCTCACCTCCTCTGGTTACCAGCTCACCTTGGGTCTCTCGTTCTAACTGAAGAGGAAAAAGTCGTAGAACTTTTTCTTTTTCAGGAAAGCTGGTGACGTGGCGAGCTGACGATATATATATATATATATATATATATATATATATATATATATATATATATATATATATATATATATATATATATATATAATTTCATGGTAATGACGGGTTTGGATTGTACTCAGCCTCCTCGATACCCTGTTTGGCTGGGGGGGAAGGGAGGGAGGGAGGGAGAGATGGTTCACGAACAGATGGTGCCACGGACGCCATCTTGTGAAGGAGGGGGGGCGGGGTGACCGCTGTTAGACTCATTCCTCTCTTTCTTATGCTGGTCACAGCTGGTTGGCTGCACTTTCAAAGGTCATCCCTCCAAACTTTTCCTTGTTGACATGTTTCATCTGACCCGGATCTGTATTACGTTCTTTACCCTTTCCTCTCGTGCTGCAGATCACCAATACTCACACACCTTCGTTACATACTTCATCGAACTCTGTGTAACAGTAAACTCCCTCATGGCTGAGAAAAAGAAGCTCCATTTTCTCGTTTAGGTGTCCGTTGCAAGTCTTTAATTCTGTGTTGTTTTCCACCAATATATCTCTTCTTTACGTCTGATTTTCTCAGTAACTTTTATGTCCTAGAGAGAGAGAGAGAGAGAGAGAGAGAGAGAGAGAGACTTTGCTTTTGTATTTACATTTAATTTCGGAGCTTCTTACATATGTACTAATCCACAGTTTTACCCTTTAATTAAAACCATATGAAATTTAATTAAAGAAGAAATTTGCATTACAGTTATTTAGAGAGAATTTAAGTTTTAGGACAACAACTATTACTGTAGTTATGGCTGCTGGCTTCACACACACACACACACACACACACACACACACACACACAGTGAACTACGGGCAGAGGGCGGGCGTCATGCGCTCAGGCACGGTTCTTAGTGTCGTTTTCGTGGTTGACTGCCCCTTGGCGGATGACCCACTACGTCATGACACGCTGACCCAGATTGCCTGGGGCGTACGGGGTCACCAGGCGTACTGTGCCACTTGTGGGGGGAGGGGGAGGGGGAGGGGGGGTGCAGGCGTACTGTGGCACTGTGTGCGTGTAGCGGGGGGGGGGGGGGTGCAGGCCGCTAAGAAGGTCAGTGTTATATAGATTTTCAAAACGATTTACTTTCAACAAGAAATACTGATGACCTTCCCCTCCGCTCCTCCCTCACACCACACGAAAGGTCAAAGCAAACAGCAGACTATCTGCTCCAGCCACCATCCAACAACCTCAAGCGATTGTATCAACTACTGCAAAAAAAATGATGCAAAAGAAGAATGAAAAAAAAAACAAAAGATTGAGGGACGTGGAGGAAAACGCGATCTACAGGGAAAGTTGTCGATGGTGAAAGTAGTGGACGACTCAGAGGTATCACAGCTTTACAACAGCAGCGAACAGCAGAACCTGCTGTAAATGAAAGCAATAAACGGAAGCAGGTGAAAGCAGTGGTGGTGGGACGGGGGGTGGGGTAGGAACGAGGGCATCACAAAAAGAATTACGTGAAAAAAGATCGTTTTAAAGAGAGAAATAAACCTGGACCATTTAACCCTTCCTGTAATTCTGTTCTTTGTTTACCTCTTCTGACAGTAAGGGGGAGTGGGGCAGTATTAAGGGGGAGAAGTCAGAATATATATATATATATATATATATATATATATACATATATATATATATATATATATATATATATATATATATATATATATATATATATATATATATATATATATATATATATAACTTGTGTTAAATCAGACACACACGTGCAGTACTGATATGAGTAAATTTCGTAAAAATAGACTCAGAAGTTCTAAGCTTGCGACTGTATTTCAGGCCATTTTCATTTTGTTCATGTTGACTCTGCAGCCTTGAAAACAGATCGAATTGTGTACCATCTTAGAAAAGTGCTGGGGTAAGTCTCGAACTGTGTACCATCTAAGAAAAGTGCTGGGGTAAGTCTCGAACTGTGTATTATCTACGTAAAGTGTTGGGGTAAGTCTCGAACTGTGTACCATCTCTGGGGGATGACTTTCATGAGATGTGAACCAACAAAACTCACCTAATTTGTGCCGTGTTTACCCTGACAACACCGCCGCCCGGGGCAAAATGGTCTGCTTAATCTTGGCTGTTTCACTGTCGTGTCAACAATCGTACGTAATGCCTGAGTATTTGAGCAGCGGGTCGGCTGCAGGCAGGCCCTAACCGCCTGTGTCGCTCTTCAACAAGCCAAGACCTTTTGAAAAAAAAGAAGAAATAGTCGTTCTTAAGCAACGTTGACGATGTGGACCACAACGATAAGTGCTGAGATAACTAACCAGAGCGTATCCCGTGGGGGATAAGGTTTAGGGGGACGGGTGCTGGCTGTGTATTGTAGGAGAGAGAGAGAGAGAGAGAGAGAGAGAGAGAGAGAGAGAGAGAGAGAGAGAGAGATTCTTCAACCTCTCTCTCTCTCTCTCACACACACACACACACACACACACACACACACACACACACACACACACACACAGCTTTCAACACATCTTTAAGAAAAACGTGTCCAAGACTTTGGTGCACATCGCTTCTCTTTTGCCGCCCTCGATTCAACTTACGAAGTTCACGAGCCGATTCCTCTCCCATCCTCTCCCACTAAATACTTTCCCTCCCACCTCTTCACCTCTCTCTGACGTAAGACTTCCAGCCATCTTTATTAATCACCTCCAGAATAATAAGCAGGATACCACTGTGTTCCCTCCCTCAGTGCTAACCATACCCCTCCCTCCGTGCTAACCATACCCCTCCCTCCGTGCTAACCATACCCCTCCCTCCGTGCTAACCATACCCCTCCCTTCCTTCACTTCGGACCACAAACCAAACACACAAACACCAAACACTTGCCATTGTTGTTGTTTTGATGGCTCGTGAGGGCCAGTGTTCAACATAAAGCCTTTTTTTTTTTTTTAAATTTCCACCAAATTTTTTATTGTGTACGGTAATAGGGTTGTCAGTGGGAGCGCTTGATGATAGTCTGTTCAGTCATTAACTTGACTTCATTTACCTTTTTGTGTGATGATATGGGGACATTAAAGTTGCAGAAGTCATCAGGGACGCAGCTGGTCTGGTGATGAACGAGAAAATTTGACATTTTCATCAAAATCATTGTTGATGTATAGTGGAATTCGCAGTCAACATCGAAGTGTTTATATATATATATATATATATATATATATATATATATATATATATATATATATATATATATATATATATATATATATATATATGCATAAAACCACGAGGACAATCAAACACGATAAGTTCCCAAGTGCACTTTCGTGTAATGATCACACCGTCAGGGGAGATTCAAGAATGAGATAGAATACGTAGGATACTCAGTTGATATACAAGGAAGAGACGTAGCTAAGACGCCACTGGTAAACAAGCATTATCGGTTGGAGTCTATAAAGATGTTAATGGTTCATCAAAATCCCCACAACAGTGAACGCTGGGTTTCAACCCTGGCCGTTCGTTATGCCTGATCCAGGCTTCTTGTCTCCTGTGCTCATATGTCTGTTATTTAGATACAGTTATTGCATGAATTGTGTCGGGGTTCAGCTTCTGTGTGATGAAATGTTCGCTGTAGTGTCATCCTACAGGGATGTTAAACGGCAGCTTGTTCAACTCCCACATTCCAGCGCTTCACCACACTGTCTGTCGCCCCCCTCCCCCCTCCACTGTCAAACCTCCCAGAAAAATGTCCTAATATTTTCATTTTATGGTGATTTTAGGAGCGTTTTATGGGCCGTGCATCAGCATTTTTGTCTTTGGCGATGTTTACTGTCTTATTCTGCTAAGAAATATACCAAGAATATATTTACGCTTTCGGTTTTGTAAATAAGAAAGACGGGTTAGTGTGTTGATCTGTACATATATTTGTCACTCGTTAGGGATGTTGGCAATAGTCACTGTATATTATGATTTTTGTCAGACTTCTATGTACGTTTATACGCTTGTTATTGTTGTGTACATATGTGTATGCGTGCAAATGTAGGACACCGTGTTTCTGTGGCTGAGTTTGGATGTGATTGGGTATATGTGTGTGCATCATTTTACACACACACACACACACACACACACACACACACATGGGCGTTTAGTCACTAAAGCAGTGGAAACGAAAAGCAAAAAGCAAATTGCTGAATTTCCTGTAGAGAGAAAACGACCAAAATTATTGAGAATAAGGATTCAGAGGAAGGAGATCAGGTGTAAGAAACCTCTTAGATTTCTATGAGAGATTTAGATCTGATTTAGACAGAACAGAAGGGTGGGTGGACTGTATATATCTGAACTGCCGGAAAGCGTTTGACACTGTACCACATAGGAGTCTAGTGGAGAAGCTAGACCTCCAGGGAGGGAAAAGTGGGAGGCTCCTTAGATGGATAGAAGACTATCTTAGGAGAAGGGTAAAAAGGACGCACGTCACTGGAGTCTAGTCGAAATAGGTTGAGGTCACATTGAAATGCCGCAGGGTTCTGTACTGAGACCATTGCTCTTTTTCATCTACATGAAATACTTTACAGATAGATTAGACTCCTGCCTGAATGCGTTTGCAGGTGATACCATGGTCATGAGGGAAGTAGAAAGCAAAAGGGGCTCTATTGTCCTACGTGGGGACTAAGACTCGGAAGTTGGTCTGATCCTTGGTTGATATAACCCGAGTACTTGCAAAGTAATGAGGATGGTCCACGCTGAAAGAAGGCCTCGCCATGAATATTATCGAACTGGATATAAGATGAAGAATGCCCTTGCCAGATAGACCTTCGACTAGATATCGTCTCTCCAGCCTTCCGCCAGACTTTCAGAACAGGAGAATAGAAAAGACGAACTGCTGCGGGCAAATACTGGAATTGCATTCTGGTGTGTGGATAAGGAAATGTTCAGCAAGCTGTTCACATTCTGAATTAGACCACGACTAGAATCTGCTCCTCACCTTTGTCCTAAGCATTTAAAGAAGCACAAAGAGGAGGACAACAAAACTAGTACCAAAATTAAGGGAGCTGTGTTACAGGGGGAAAAGTTAGAAACCTTATACTTGTCCACCTTGTATGAAGGACGAGTAAAGGGTGACCTGATCACAAATTCAAAATTGTGAACTCGTTTCATGTTGTGACAATGGCAACAGTGAACAGTGCAGGAACAGAACAACCGGAGTTCATAACCTGAAATTAAGTAGGAAACTTGTTAGAAAAAAAATGTAAGGAAGTATTGTTATGTTATTTGAGAGCGGCGAGTGAATGGAATAAACTGAATGATGAATTAGTAAATATGGACATTATGCAAAAGGCCAGAAAGTTGTATGATAAAGTTTAGGAGACGGGGGCCCCATGAATGTAGAACTTACTCTCTCTCTCTCTCTCTCTCTCTCTCTCTCTCTCTCTCTCTCTCTCTCTCTCTCTCTCTCTCTCTCTCTCTCTCTCTCTCTCTTCGTATGGTACAAATAGGTCATTACATACCCCAGTTAACCAAGGAACCCCCCTCCCTTCCTCCCTCCCTCTCCATTTCAGTAAGAACTCACTCATCAGAACGGAGGCAAAACATTCACGGCAGCCGGAAGTTCCTTGGATTTTGAATTAATTCGCCTCTCCGAACGTTTGCTCAGCCCTTGAGAAGGGCAAGTAAATGTGCGCGGGAAAGCCGCCCTGGTTAAAGGTGGCGGCTGAAGGATACTGGCTCCCTCCAGGTTAGCCATTGTCTGGTGGAGGGAAGGTTAGCTACTTGGAGAGGTGGAGGGAAGGCTGGCTACCTGGAGAAGTGGAGGGAAGGCTGATTATTTGGGAAGATGGAGGGAAAGTTGATTACTTGGGGAGGTGAAGGGAAGGTTGATAACTTGGGGAGTTGGAGGGAAGGTTGATTATTTAGGAAGATGGAGGGAGAGTTGATTACTTTGGGAGGAGGAGGAAAGATTGATTCTTTGGGGAGGTAGGAGGGAACTGGATTGTTTTTCGTTGCGGAGTTTAAGGAGGTGGGATTATTATTTGGGAGGTACTGAGAGGGTCACTTGTAACGTTGGTTGGAGATGCATTTTTTTTTTTTTTAGGGAAGTTATCAGGAGGTTATTTCTCGTGTTATGTAGAGAGGTAGTGATCTGGCAGAGGTAAGACATAGATGAGCTAATTCACTGGTATGTTGACATGGTGGAGGTCAAACAGGTGGAGATGGAAGAAGGTCGGGAGGTACAGTGTGATCACAGATATATGGGGGTAGATGACAGCAAGGTCGGCTGGTGGCAAGGTTGAGGGCTGGCTGGTGGCAAGGGTGGAGACAGGCTGATGATGAGGATGCATTTTTCACACCGAAGACGCTGAACACCTGTTCCTCATTTGTCTTGTATCCACCTACCAAAAACACACTCAGAATAGTCAGACTTGGCCTGTTGTGCCACCTGGCAGACGTGGCAAGCTTCCTGGGTGATGCAGGAGCCACATTAAAAGGAGATCCTGGAGCAGAAAGGTAGAGGCCAAAATGTACCCCAGTCATAGCCATCTCAGATGAGAACAAAATGAAAAGAACAAGAAAAGGTTATACGAGTTAATTTGAGCGTCTCCAGAATTTGTATATCTGAGTCTTAAAGGCGAGAAGGTTACAAGCGGGTAAGGCAAGAGAAGGAAAGAATTCCTGTACCCTTGTATTAGCAAAGGAGGAGGTACGATAACGGTAAATCCTCGTGTGTTTGGTTCCCACACAGAAAGTCTGGGAAGCTGCAGCCAGGAAGATGCTGCGGTCCTGGCTGTAGTGGCAGGGACTCACACAGACAGGTATGAGACTAGTTGCTGAAATAGTACCTGCAGAACAGAGGGGATGATAACATCAAGACGAACGGAAAAGGATGCCTGAAGAAACGATAACGGAAGTAATTAAGCCGGAAACATTTGATTCTACTCTGGCGAGGAGAGAGGTTGAAGAGCCACACCAGACATACAAGCAATACTGCAATTGGGGCGAGTAAAATTCCTGTAGATGCTGTATAGCTGCACGGAGGAAAAGTCCTTTTTGCAACCTATGCGACACCCTCAGTTTTTGGAAAAAGTGTATATGTTGGTCATCATATGGGGTTCCCAGGATAAAGAGTTGAATCTATGATCACACCAAGTTTGAGAATGGATGTGAGTGGTTGTGACCTCTCCTCGTTTGTTCCCGGTGCTACCTTGCTAACTCGAGAAACGGCGATCAAGTATGCGTGTATGTGTGTGGGTGGGGTTGAGACAAGGAATTTTATATCATTGCAGGTTTGAACTGTAGTATTTTGAAATTCAGTACAGCAGCAGCAGCAGGAAGCGAGTGAGATATAGAGAGATTCTGGTAGAAACTACGTTTTGTCCAGCTGGTGTACTGCTTCAGTCCAAGATGTTGCACAAGTCCTGTAATTTTTTCCTCTCCCTCTTTTTCCGTAGGAAACTCCAGTCATGAACAACGTCCACTTCAAGGCCAAGCTCTCCTTAGAATATGGAAAGGTTAATGAAAGGGAAAAACCAGAGATTGAAGTTGGATGTTTTATGATATTCATGTAAACAAGAAGTATATATATATATATATTTTTTTTTTTTTCTTTGTCGCTGTCTCCCGCGTTTGCGAGGTAGCGCAAGGAAACAGACGAAAGAAATGGCCCAACCCACCCCCATACACATGTATATACATACGTCCACACACGCAAATATACATACCTACACAGCTTTCCATGGTTTACCCCAGACGCTTCACATGCCCTGATTCAATCCACTGACAGCACGTCAACCCCGGTATACCACATCGATCCAATTCACTCTATTCCTTGCCCTCCTTTCACCCTCCTGCATGTTCAGGCCCCGATCACACAAAATCTTTTTCACTCCATCTTTCCACCTCCAATTTGGTTCCCACTTCTCGTTCCCTCCACCTCCGACACATATATCATCTTGATCAATCTTTCCTCACTCATTCTCTCCATGTGCCCAAACCATTTCAAAACACCCTCTTCTGCTCTCTCAACCACGCTCTTTTTATTTCCACACATCTCTCTTACCCTTACGTTACTTACTCGATCAAACCACCTCACACCACACATTGTCCTCAAACATCTCATTTCCAGCACATCCATCCTCCTGCGCACAACTCTATCCATAGCCCACGCCTCGCAACCATACAACATTGTTGGAACCACTAGTCCTTCAAACATACCTATTATACCTATTATATATATATATATATATATATATATATATATATATATATATATATATATATATATATATATATATATATATGTATACGAAAATTCCGAATATATATAATCTAAACCCAGTATTGCGCATTGTATGAAGTACAAATATTTTCTAGATTGACATGACTTAGAGGTAATCATTGTTTGTATCTGATATCTGATTTCAAGATTAATCGTGTTCATCGTACCTTTGGTATGGGATTTGACACCTGTTAATTTGCTACATTGCGTCTCGTTATTCAGTTAATAATCTTTCACAGGTAGACCTTCACTCCCTGTACTTGATGAGAGCGTGGCATTGTAGATACAGAAGCATCATGAAATTAATTCTAGGGCTGTATAATGACATATATCTTTTTAAACACATAAAACACCTGGTCCTAAATCTTCTTATAGAGTGTACCAAAGAATTGTCTGGTGGGTGAGGGGGTGGGAGGCTTATAGTATTGCCAACCAAATATGCTAGTTTTGTGTGGTAAATAACATGGAAAATGTTTATATTTACTGTTAGGAATAAATCTGTTTGTTTTATGATTATATTTGTTGTGAAGATTATGAACTGAGGAAAAATACTTGCCGAACAATTAGTTAGTACGTGACTGCCTGAAAACGACGAGGTTGGCAGCCTTGTGACTCAGTTGTAAACATTGAGAGTTGTTGTGTGCCCTGATAATAATATTAACCCTCAGGTATGTATTAAACTGAAGTAGCTGAAATATTTCTGATGTTCATGTTGATGAAAGAGAAATTAAACCTCCATGCTAATGTAATAGATTTTCATAATTTTTTCTTCGGTTAAAGTCATTATATGCAGCTTGGAACTCCAAACATCCATTAAGTAATAATATCCAATCTGATTTCCTTACAAGAATATTTTTCCTGAAAATAAAGTCAACATAGAGCCTGAAAGATGACGGCTCAGTCATGGGGATTGCATACCAGCTACTGATATGCTAGCTGAGTGGAACAGGAACTGGTATATTCCAGTGTGAAGGCACCTCGAAGCTAACCCTTAGATATAACTTACTTTGTTTTACAATGATAGTGTAATGTTTGGAGACTATATTAACATTGCTGATTGGTTTTGACATTTACAAACTGTTTCCAAAGGGTGAAGTTCCCGCAAAGTGGGCAGGGCTTTTAATTAGGGGGAATTTGGGTAAGACTGTACTCAGTGCTCAGATATTAAGATTCGATTGGTACCACTTTCATCAAAATTTCTCAGTTTGAACGGCAGGGAAGCTTGTGGTGACTTAAAGTGATTTGTGAATATCCTGGCACATAAGTTGAAGCCATTTTGGGGTTTGATAATGATTAATTTTCCGTTATATATGATATGTACTCAAGCATCGTAACGTCCAAAAGGTAAATTTGGCTAAATACGAGTCTTTACAAGCCTATGAACTCACTGTTTACCTCTTCTACTTAACATAGGATGAAGCTATCTTATGAAGCACGTCTCTTTAACAATGAGGAAAATTATTAATTTTCAGACTCCATATGTCATCTGTAGCATTCAAACAGGCAATGTATTATTTTTTTTAATGGCATTTTAATTTCTTATTATTTAACCCCACAATGTTCCTTTTCCCCATAATCTCACTTGCTATTGGGTTAAATATTATTGAATTATAAGAAAAAATGGTGATGATCCCATTCCTAATTCTTTATTTACACACCAAACAATGATAGCATAAAAGAGTCGAATGAAAATCCCAGAGTTAGAACACTTGCATCCTCCTCCAGATGAATTACCAAGCATGATTTTGATCCTTGATATTTATTCCACTCTAATAAATGTTGCTTATCAATAGTGGTGAGTGCTTTGATTAGGGAAAGTATAGGATTAGTTATCTTAAATGCTGGTAAAGTGTCTAGTAATCAAGAGAATGTATTAAAACCACATTTAATATCCCTTTGCAACTAATGTTTACTTAATTTTTTATGTAATGTTCAGGTATAGTCCCACAACTATATTAATAATAGAATCTAACAGAATTTCTTATGGAATGGCAGGATTTATTGTGAAGAATAATGTAAGACTTCATGAATATCATCAGGATCATTTATTTTTATTCAACAGTCATAGTAAATAGCGGCAAGGATTATGAAGGTCAGGAAAAATATAGGGTTGATTTACGTAAAATTAGTTGAAACACTTGTAGAATGAGACCATAGATGTGGCGTTCTTTATCAATTCACCACTTGTGTATGTCATTCAGTTCATACTGACATGATATACAGAGATACCTCTTTTAGCAGAGCCTTTTCAAACTGATTATTGTCTTGAAAAGAAATAGTCATGTAATAGATACAGTTTATGTGATAGTCATTAAAAATAACAATTGTTAGTAACATTCCATCAAACGTAGAAGAAAAAGAACCAACGAATGTATCTACTATCATCTTCATTTACATTCTCTAAGCCAGTTGTGTACGACCCACCATAATTCATGTCAGTACAGTCTCAGTTGTTCTCCCTTTAGCTATCTGTAATGTGTATATAGAGAATGTTTTACATCATCACGTCTGGAAAATGACCTGCACGTCCAAGTGTAAGTAAAGCAACATAGATGCCCACATGCCTTGCTTCAATCCACTGACAGCACGTCAACCCCTGTATACCACATGACTCCAATTCACTCTATTTCTTGCCCTCCTTTCACCCTCCTGCATGTTCAGGCCCCGATCACACAAAATCTTTTTCACTCCATCTTTCCACCTCCAATTTGGTCTCCCTCTTCTCCTCGTTCCCTCCACCTCCGACACATATATCCTCTTGGTCAATCTCTCCTCACTCATTCTCTCCATGTGCCCAAACCATTTCAAAACACCCTCTTCTGCTCTCTCAACCACGCTCTTTTTATTTCCACACATCTCTCTTACCCTTACGTTACTTACTCGATCAAACCACCTCACACCACACATTGTCCTCAAACATCTCATTTCCAGCACATCCATCCTCCTGCGCACATCTCTATCCATAGCCCACGCCTCGCAACCATACAGCATTGTTGGAACCACTATTCCCTCAAACATACCCATTTTTGCTTTCCGAGATAATGTTCTCTACTTCCACACATTTTTCAAGGCTCCCAAAATTTTCGCCCCCTCCCCCACCCTATGATCCACTTCCGCTTCCATGGTTCCATCCGCTGACAGATCCACTCCCAGATATCTAAAACACTTCACTTCCTCCAGTTTTTCTCCATTCAAACTCACCTCCCAATTGACTTGACCCTCACCCCTACTGTACCTAATAACCTTGCTCTTATTCACATTTACTCTCAACTTTCTTCTTCCACACACTTTACCAAACTCAGTCACCAGCTTCTGCAGTTTCTCACATGAATCAGCCACCAGCGCTGTATCATCAGCGAACAACAATTGACTCACTTCCCAAGCTCTCTCATCCCCAACAGACTTCATACTTGCCCCTCTTTCCAGGACTCTTGCATTTACCTCCTTTACAACCCCATCCATAAACAAATTAAACAACCATGGAGACATCACACACCCCTGCCGCAAACCTACATTCACTGAGAACCAATCACTTTCCTCTCTTCCTACACGTACACATGCCTTACATCCTCGATAAAAACTTTTCACTGCTTCTAACAACTTGCCTCCCACACCATATATTCTTAATACCTTCCACAGAGCATCTCTATCAACTCTATCATATGCCTTCTCCAGATCCATAAATGCTACATACAAATCCATTTGCTTTTCTAAGTATTTCTCACATACATTCTTCAAAGCAAACACCTGATCCACACATCCTCTACCACTTCTGAAACCGCACTGCTCTTCCCCAATCTGATGCTCTGTACATGCCTTCACCCTCTCAATCAATACCCTCCCATATAATTTACCAGGAATACTCAACACACTTATACCTCTGTAATTTGAGCACTCACTCTTATCCCCTTTGCCTTTGTACAATGGCACTATGCACGCATTCCGCCAATCCTCAGGCACCTCACCATGAGTCATACATACATTAAATAACCTTACCAACCAGTCAACAATACAGTCACCCCCTTTCTTAATAAATTCCACTGCAATACCATCCAAACCTGCTGCCTTGCCGGCTTTCATCTTCCGCAAAGCTTTTACTACCTCTTCTCTGTTTACCAAATCAAAGCAATTTATATAGACATAAACATGCAAGTGATACACAGGGTTGAGGTAGGCAAACATCTGGCACATGTGGATCAATTGCTTGGATTAGCTTCCTTTATTGTTAAAACGATACCTGATAACATGGAGAGGATGAAAAAAACCAGCCAGTACACTACTTCCTAAGTTGCAACAAATTTTTCCCCCATAGTGATGATGGGGAGCAGGCTAGGAATTGCTCTCAAAGTGCAACATTGGTGATCAGTAACACTACAAGCTCAGTGTTAATTAGATTGAATTGAATTTCTTATGGATATATTAAAATTGCTTTTGTTTTTCTATAAAGCATCAAAAAAAATCTTCATAGCTATTACTATTACTATAGCACTTACTGGTGTAGAAATTAAGTCAGGAATATGTCTCAAGAGGCACTATGTTATAACAACCCCATTAAACGGATTTTTCACTTTACATTCATCCCTCAATAATGCAGGCAGTTATTGCAAGATGTCACTTTGTATAAGGCATCAAAACAAATATAGCTTCATAAATTAGGATATAAAATTATGTACATTTCATTTCTTTCTTTATGAACTTGAAGTGTATTTCTCTGTATTTTAAATGTTTTCTCAAGAATGTATTTTTTCTGTTTTATTTATTATTTATTTATTTTGCTTTGTCGCTGTCTCCCGCATTAGTGAGGTAGCACAAGGAAACAGACGAAAGAATGGCCCAGCCCACCCACATACACATGTATATACGTACACGTCCACACACACAAATATACATACTTATACATCCCAATGTACACATATATATACACACACAGACATATACATATATACACATGTACATAATTCATACTGTCTGCCTTTATTTATTCCCATCGCCACCCTGCCACATATGGAATAACAACCCCCTCCCCCCTCATGTGTGCGAGGTAGCGCTAGGAAAAGACAACAAAGGCCCCATTCGCTCACACTCAGTCTCTAGCTGTCATGTAATAATGCACCGAAACCACAGCTCCCTTTCCACATCCAGGCCCCACACAACTTTCCATGGTTTACCCCAGACGCTTCACATACCCTGGTTCAATCCATTGACAGCACGTCGACCCTGGTATACCACATCATTCCAATTCACTGTATTCCTTGCACACCTTTCACCCTCCTGCATGTTCAGGCCCCGATCACTCAAAATCTTTTTCACTCCATCTTTCCACCTCCAATTTGGTCTCCCACTTCTCCTCGTTCCCTCCATCTCTGACACATATATCCTCTTGGTCAATCTTCCCTCCCTCATTCTCTCCATGTGACCAAACCATTTCAAAACACCCTCTTCTGCTCTCTCAACCACACTCTTTTTATTTCTGTTTTACCTGGACATTTACACACATCATGTCATAAGTATAAAGGAATTGTTTGATACACCGATTGAAAAAGAAGTGTTGACACTGCTGGAATAAATATTTTCTTGTTTTATTGATAATGAAAATATTGGATTGAAAGTGTCTATTATCTTATTTAGGTTATGTAAAATAATGTATTTATCTACTTTTCTGCTTGATCTTTGTCTTCCAAGTTTGAACAAGATTATCGCAGGTGTGATTGGACAGTTTTGGAGCTTTGCTAGGTTCGGCAACACTTACATGAATATTCCAGATGGTATTTCTTATCTCAAAACATGCCTGTATTTGTATGTAACTGTAATCTTACTTTTACAGTAATAGTAACTCAGCTGTGGTAAAATGGAAGATGAATTTGATCCGTATGGTCTTCCGCCTGAAGTAACTACACCACCTTGTGCTCTAATTGGTATGATGGGTAAGTATTTCTCTTTCATCTTAGTGTTAGATTTGTAAGATTGTTAAGCTGTTTGATTATACTTAGGATATACCTAACACTTTTTGATTCAAGGTAATGCACAGTTGTATACACCAAATCATCCATTTTTCTGTATGAGATCTTGGAGTAACCATCTTGTTCCACAACAGAACAAAAACATCTCAGAATTTTGTCACTATATTGATAAACCTCAGTTCAGAAAGTTGAATATTGTAATGAACTAGATAAGCTTAACTTTATTAGACTTTGCTGAGAAAGAATAACCATTGAAAGTGATTTCACTCCAGAATAAAAATGCTTTTCAAACTGTACTCATTACCAAATGCGTAACTGATCACAGCACTTAACACAGTGGTCCCGTTAACTGAGTGGCTATTGTTTGTGTAGAATCCACTATGCTACATCATAGCAACCATATTTAAAGAAAGGAATTTTATTTTTGTTTGATATCTATCATGTATGTAATAACTTTATAGTTTTGCAAGCATCTTGAGTTTTCTATGTTTGTATGCTTTGCTTTTGTACAAGCTACTAAGGTCTCTGCTAGAGTTTTACTCTAAGATGCCCAGTATCATGATGAGAATATCAAAACTTATTATTTTGAAGTATTTTAGTGTTTTAATAGGCATATGAATATGGTCATCATAGTATTGTAGTGTAGTCATACCAGAGGAGTTTGGATCTGAACCCAAGGGCTTTATATGAACTGCAGAAGATATTTTTTGAAATTTGTCATTCTTATGTGTGATTTCAGTATAATTTGGAAGTGTCTGCATTTACAAGTATTTTGTGTTTGTCTGTCAGCATATGTATATATGTATGTCATATGAATATTTTTGCATGTGGATGAACCATCATCAACCCATGACCTGTACTTTTGTGATGTACCATCATTTACATATGATGTTCAGTGAAGGTTAATAGCTCCTCAATCCTGGCCTTTTAATTGGTTTTAAGGGTAATGTGGGTGACTTTAGAATTATTTGGATACCTTGTATTATAAGGGAATGAACTTAGACTTTGAGTGTAAATATATAGATGTATGTTGTGGGAGTAAGTATAGCTTTGATATTGGCACTTTCCCACCTTTTTAGGGGATGAGGCTTTAAGCTTAATTGTCTCTGTATTTTGAAATTTTTCTACATTTTTCATTTTGTAGAGTAATTAATGGTATTTGCTTTGTAGATGGAAGTCCCATTTCTGTACCTGATTAGTTTGTTGTATCAGATGACTTTAAATGCTCCTAAACTAGTTGTGTTTCTCTCTCGATCAGGTATGATTATTAGAGGGATTGATGAATTAGTCGTATTTTGTTCTGCCACATTGTTGTTAGCATAACAGCTCAAGAACAATACATTAGAGAAATTTGATGTTTTTGCCATAAGTACTCCCAAGGGTGCTGACCAACTGAGTAGACTATAGGGTCCATAGTTGCATTAGAGATGCCTTTCAATAGCAAAAACTTTTTGTTATAATTTGTTAGTGATAAATGATGAAAATTTTAAATTCATAACATTTCTGTTAAGCAGACAAATATTATGGCATACAAAATTCTACTTGTAGCCAGACATTAGGTGATGCAAGTGCCATATTACATGAGCAGGACAGGGGTGTAAGTAGATGTGAGTGAAAGTCAATTTTGTAAAGTTAGTTTAATTGGGAAGGAATTAGATGTTGCTTAGATGTTAAGCGTTTAAAAGAGATGATTGGTAAGATTGATGGTGAGAGTGCTGAGGTTAAGGTTAGAAATATGGGTGGATGAAGGAATGGAGGTACTTTAAAAGTACTGCAAAGATCCTTCTGACTTTATCAGATGAGAATGAAAATGAAAGTTACATTTAGAGAATTAGAAAAAATGAAATTTTATGTATTTGTTTCCCTCTCATTATATTTCACACATTATTTTGTAGTACGGTACAATGGCCCTTGTATTATGCAAAGACATAGCCCAAGTAAATGATTTGTTACACAGGGTTGGACATAACAAACAAGGCAACACACAAGGCTGTCTGGGAAGCTTTTGCACTAAACCGTAGAACAGATCGCACTCCACTACATTTCCGGCACCTAAGTAGTGACTTCCAGTTGCCTCCCATGAAGCAGAAGGTAAGAGAGCATTGAACAGATTAACACTGTAATTTCACAGTAGTTAACTGAGATTGACTATTTTAGTTTAGTCCCACATTTAAATTTCAAAGTACTCTGCTTCATTTATTCTGATTTGTTTATCTGTAAGAACTATAGCTTTTTAAGATAGATATATAGAATATTATTTCTTACAGTATATCTATACAATTTAGATGCCATACAGAATAGACACAGTAAACTGTGCATGCAGTGATATCATGACTGGTGCAGATGGAATTATGCTGAGAAAATCTATTATAAGTCAAAGTACAAATGGAATACAGTAAATCAAAGTACCACACTATCTAAGCTAATAAAGCTCATAGAGTATAATGTTTACAGGAAGTGAGTTGAGGATTATAGTAGAAGTGTTAGAGTTGATAACAATGACAGTAATATCCTTAACCCTCATCTTTGTAGATTATTTATAGTTAACAAGCCCAAGCACTTGTGTTTTGGGTTTTTAGCTTTGCATGGAAAGTGAGAGAAAATTTATTTTTAGTACACAGATTTGAAGTCCTTTTTCCCAACTTTTTCTTGGCTATAAAGCACTGCAGTTGAATTAAGAGTTCATTTTTTTATGAATTCAGTGTAAGAATATTTAGTGTAAACTTACTCACTTACTAAAGAGGATGAAGAACTGAGGTTCTTGTTTAGTATATGCTGTCTTTTTACAATCATTTTTTTCCTTGAAGAAATAGGCGATTATGCATTTCAGTTTACAAAGAAAACAAAAATTGAAGTGTATTAGTTATCAGATTATTTGATGATGAAGAAATCAGAGGAGGGAAAATTCATGTAGTGCTGTGTTAGAGCTGAAGTTATTTTTATGTTGTTTATATATGGATGAGAAGAGATGGCTCTTGACTTTGTATCTGATATTCAGAATTAGAATTGAATTCATTTCTGTTTGATAAGTAAGCTGTATTTAGATATATTTTAGGAGTTTCCACTTACTAATTTATTGTGTAAAAAATTTCTGTACTATTCATGGACAGTAGCTTTCTTTTGTGTAAGACTTCAATTGATGCTTTAGAAAAGCCGGAATGATAAATGTTGTTTCAATATTTTCACTTACAGAGACAGTCATATGAATGGTATATACCTAAAGGAATTCTAAAATCCAACTGGATCTCTAAATATCTTTATCATGTTCCTGCACTTGTCGTATTGTTCCACGACTTGGACTGGAATGACACCAATTGGACTGAGAAGAAGAATGATCTTGCCAGTAAAGTTCAAACACTGAAGTAAGTTGTATGTTTCCATGTTTTGATTGATAAAGGCAGATGTTACCAGACTACACCTGTAGTAGGTTACACAATATGTGAAAAGTCACCTTTGGTGAGTCTGCATCAGTGGGAGCACATTCTCATCAAGGAACTTTACACTCAAAGGAGTCCATAATTTTCCTACTACTGGAAGTAATGCACCCATGGGGTTGTAAGAGTTCCTAGAAAACTAATCTTGGAGTAACACCAGGACCCTTTCAGAAAGGGATCCTGGAGTAATTATACGTAAAGTGAATTGATAGGGGAGAAAGAATACTTCCCACTTATTCCCTGAGGGAGGGAGCGGGGGACCGGAAATCCTCCCCTATAATTTTGATTTTTCCAAAAGAAGGAACAGAGAAGGGGGCCAATCGAGGATTTTCCCTGCTGATGTGGAAAATGGCAAATATGTATGAAAATAATATACATATATATATGTGGACCATCCACTCATATACACATATATAAATATGAATGCCCATACATGCACATATGCATACATATACGTACTCAGAAATATATGTACATATACATACACAGACATATACATATATACACATGTACATATTCATACTTGCTTGCTTTCATCCATTCCTGTCACTACAGACATTTCCATGGTTTACCCCAGATGTTTCACATGCCCTGGATGTGGATAGGGAGCAGTGATTTTGGTGGATTACACATGACAGCTAGAGACTGATTGTGAATGAATGTGGCCTTTTTTGTCTGTTTTCCAGGAGTTACCTCGCTGAAGCAGGGGGTAGCAATACTATTTCCTGTGTGACTGGGTAGCGACAGGAACGGATGAAGGCAAGCATGAATGAATATGTACATGTCAAATCATGTACATGTCTATGTATGTGTATGCATATGTACATGTACATATGTATGTATATGTTGATATGTACATGTATGTATATGTGCATGTATGGGCATTTATGTTTATATATGTGTATATGAGTGGATGGGCCATTCTTCGTCTGTTTCCTGGCACTACCTCACTGATGCAGGAAACAGCAGTCAAGTATATAACAATAATATATGTATTTACTTTATATTTATTTATTATTAATTATACTTTGTCACTGTCTCCCGCATCAGCGAGGTAGCACAAGGAAACAGATGAAAGAATGGCCCAACCCACCCACATAAGCATGTATATACATACACGTCTACACATACACATATACATACCTATACATTTCAATGTATACATGAAATGACACCCCCTCCCCCGTGTGCATGCAAGGTAGCACTAGGAAAGGATAACAAAGGCCACATTCATCCACACTCAGACTCTTATCTGTCGTGTGTAATGCACCGAAACCACAGCTCCCTTTCCACATACAGGCCCCACGAAACTTTTCATGGTTTACTCCAGACGCTTCACATGCCCATGGTGAGTCATGGTGGTGAAAGCCATAAATAAGATAAAATCTGGTAAGGTAGCTGGAGTGGGTGGTATTACAGTTGAATTGATTAAGAACTGGCTGACTGTGTTGTTTAGTAGTTGTAAAGAATTTTCAATGTTTGTATGGATCATGGTTAGGTGCCTTATATTTCTGTACCCATATTTTCAGTGGGTGGCTGAAACATGATGCGAAACAAGTGATTAGCTGTGCTTGGTAAGAGCATGCAAATGGGATTTTTGTTTAGAGACTAATATGAATTTTTGTATGATGCATCTAAAGATACTAATTTGATACATTTTCTTTAAATGTAGAACTGTCTTGGGAGGTCGAAACAGTCGTGTGGCACTGGTTCTTATTCAGAGTGGGATAAGTGTACCTGGTGAGGATACAGGAGCAGCTGAGAAGGCAGCAACCCTCTGCACTGCTTGTGATTTACCTGCTAAGCATCTTTTTGTACTTCCTCACTCTGATGCACATCTCCTGGGGTATACTGTAAGGTGAGATATTCCCCTTTACTCTTTAGATATTTTTTCATTCTTCACTAAATATTATTTTTCATCTTGATCGAACTGTTGCCTATGTCCACGTGTTTATTTGGAAAAAAGTAAAGATCACAGATGTAAAAAAGGTATATGCTCTGCACAAATCATTAGAAGGGCCTGTGAATATAAGCCATGTGATATGGGACGGTCTTGTACGGTGTTTCACAGAAGATAGGTGATGAGGAAGTGTATTCAATAGATTGATTGAAAGTATAGGTGTTTAAGGCAATAGGCAGCAGGCAAAGAAGTCACATATGGCAAGGCTTTATCATCTTTGGTGAATAAAAAGGGGGACATCCTTTTTAAGGACTCTCTTACTTCAAAGTTTTCCTGTCTCTGCTCCTGCATGGAGTCCAGCAACCAAGCTGCTGGAGCCCCATGAGAGAGGTCCTAGGGATGCATAGTAATGATGATAGGTGAAAGTATATGTACCAGGAAAGAGGTAAACCAGAAAAAGATGGACAGATACAGTATGTTAGATGTTTAGGGCTATTGATATTTCAGATGATGAACAGAAAATGATTTAGTAATTGTGTACAGTGGAGTTTTTTGTGTGGGAAGTTGTAGGTTTGATTTGAAATACTATTCTCATTTGTTGAATCACTTGGATGAGCAGAGTGAAGAATGCAAAATGTATATGCTCTAATAGTGTGGAAGCCTGAGTTTATACTGGACATATATTGAGTACTTACAACAAAATTTTGTCATTAGACAGGGTTAGTACATAGTACTCACCACATATGCCAACTGTAGCTTGTGTTTCAAGATGGTCATCCATCCCAGCACCAACTAGACTCAATGCTACGTAACATTTCAGATCAGGAGAGAATCAGTTTCCAATTTGATATGGCTGTTGACAATATGATTGATCTTTTTTGGCAAGAGGGAATGTTTAGGAGGCTAGTTACGGAGAGGGCTAGAGTAATGTGTTCAAATATTTGATGATAATCTGTGCTCAGTGCTCAGCTTTGTGATGAGGAAATGCTAAAGATTGAAAATATGAAACAGGATTTCATAACGAAGTTGAATGATCTTAGCATCAACTTGTATATTGGACAGGATGAGATGGATGTAAAGGCATCTGAATAGCGCATCTGAAGAGACACCCTACATGAGAGCTGTACGATGAAATGAAATTGCATGTAGAATTTGAATAGGTCACCTTTTTTTCTAGATTCATGAAAATCATGATTTACTGGGGCATATGATGATTAGTATTCAGAAAAATATCAAATTTGCACATGCTAGTATGAAGGCACAGATGTAGAGCATGGGAAAGAGGGAAACTATTGTGTCCATTGCTTCTCTTAAACTGTACTTAAACTTATCATGAACATAACATTCGACAATAATTTTATGTAAACACTTGGAGTAATGTACATTTCATTACTTTTTACAGATTGACTTTATATGCTCATGTTAGATCATAAGGTAGTGATATGTAGGTGAGCCTTTTACTGATGATAAGCATAAGATTTGAATAATGGAGTGAGACAATAAGAGTAAAAAAGTTTAAATGTGAAACTTACTTGCATAGAGAAAATTAAATGAAAAACTGAGGATCCTAGACAGTTTAAGGTGAGGTTGTGGCTATGTAGAGGCAGTTTTTGAGTGCTTAATTAGAGAAAGCATTTAGTATATCTTTTTTTTTCTTTCTTTTCAGGTTGGAGAATGCACTTAGTGAAATAGGATGGTCATTCTATCTGGGTGAGGTAAAGGGTGTACGAGCCCACCGTGACTTTCTCAACAAAACCAATCACACTCTCCTGTTTGTACGACACCAGTTTAAACTTGGCTTCCTCAATGAGATGCGGAATGATCCTCAGACAGCCATTAAGTAAGAAGATATGGATGTTTATTAAAGATATGCTAAAGTAGCTGAATGTTGATTAATATTATGATGCTATTTAATTAGTAAAGTCTTTGCTAAATTTTTGCAGCCATTTGCTACCGTTGATTAGAACCTATTATTCTATATCATTGATTATTATTGGGATTTATGCGTCAAAATTAGAAGGGAAAAAGGAGGATATTGAGGAGAAATGGAAGGATGGAGTGGAGGCCCTGGGGTATTAGGGCCTGAACATTCAAGAGAGCAAGAGGGTTTCATTTGAACAGTGTGGTGTATGGAGGGGGTACTGTCAGTGGGCTAAGCCAGGTCATATGAAAAGCCTGAGGTAGTTTTTTGAGCTTGGCTGTAGATGAAAATACCTGAAAAAGATTAATTGGAAGCAAATGAATGTGCACTTCCATAAGAAAATCATTAAAATGAGAGGGAACATCACTCAGGAAAGATGTCTAAAATTTTCAATCTTTGAGACTTTAGTATTAAACTCAAGAGTGAGCTCAATTTACTTATGAAAATTCTTTTCCTTATTATACACAAAATAGATTGGTATCAAGATGTCAGGTACCTTACTGATATACTATTTCATTTTTGCCCACTAGTTGAGAGTTCCCTGTTTTTAATCAAAAGCCATACCATGTCTCTTATCATGAGCCTCAGTATTTCCATAATAGTTTTTTTTGGTAATAGATAATTTCTAGGTTATTGTTTGTATTATGTCTGACTGTAATCATGGTGTCTTAGAATTTATGAGAATATTTTTATATCCTGTTCGAAGCTTTGTTGGTATGATATAAGTATACACTTATTCTCTTACCTACCCCTTTGTTCACTTCATTTGAATTGAGTGTTATTTGATGCTTGTTAGGTAGAGAGGCCATAATGTGGGATGGTGTCATGTGTTTTCAGATTTTAACAATGTACCAGAATGTGTGTACTTTATTTTCATGTGATAATTCAAACAGGCTGTTTACATAAATGGTAGGACCACTGTTCATGATGATTAAGATTTTACATATGTGTTGTTGTTCGGGATGAAATCTAAGTGGGATTTTTAGGGACATGTAGCACCAGGTTGTCCCCTCTAGGTTCAGAAATGAGTGTCTTAAATACTATTTTCTATGTACTGTGTAATAATTTTTTTTGTTTTTCAGACACTATGCACAGTGCTACCATCTTCTGTTGGACCTAAGATCAACAGATACCAACTTGCATGAGATCCGTATTGTTGCAGCTGTTGTTAACTATAAGATTTGTCGACTTGATTTTGCCCTCAACCTTCCTCGAGATGCAATTGGCCAATTCCGTCGTCACATAGATGTCTTCCGTCAAAGGACAGGACCTATGGAATTGATCTTTGAACATTATGCATGGCTTTCAAAGCAGTAAGGATTATCATGTTATGAATTATTTACCTTGTATTTTAGTCTAAAATTTATGTAGACTTTTTTAAAAAGTCTTTAGTTTAAGATTTAACAACATGAATGTATTTCCTCCTTTAACATCTTTCATGCATTCATTTCAGAGCCTGACAACAGGCTTATAGTAGAGGATCTTACAGCTTATTCATATATTGTTGGAAACCAGAAATCCAGACGGTAAACCCCCCAGAAAAGTTTAGGACAGCACTCAACTGCTGCAGATAACACCATTAATGATGATAGGGGAGAAAGAATGCTACTCATGTATATGTTTGCCATAGAAGGTTTCTTGGAGGGGCAGGAGTGGGAGGCTAGATATCCTTCTCTCCACTATTATTACTCTCCAAAAGTGGGAGCTAAGTGAAGATATTTTTTCTAAGGCCCAGTTGTCTGTTTCTTATGCAACCTCACTAATGGCAAACAAGTTAAAAATAGAGAACATTAGCCACAACTGTCATATGCCATGGAGCTTGTGAACTTTTAAGGACCTCTGTAGCAGCAATTATTGTCAATTGTAAATATGCATGTTAATCTGTAGTTGAAGGAAAACATGGTCTGAGCAGAGCACCTAGTTTAAAACTTGCTGTCTATAAAAGTAGCTGCTCCATTAAATTCCAAGAACTCCTTTGTTTAAGTTTTTATTCTTGCATTTTTTTTATCATAATCATCATTTGAAGTTGTACTATTTGATAATACTGTTTTCTTATGACCTTTAGATTTTTTCAAGGAATTATTATTTGATATTAACTTGTTTCACTATATGTAAACATTCATTTTGCCCTTTAGGAGGCATGTTATAGAAAAACAAATTTTTACTTTATATTGATAACTGACAAAAAAAAATCTGACTAGCTGATAATGATCATGAGGAGAAGCTATTGCAAATTGCTGCATTTTCATGTTAAGAAATTTTTCATTGTTTTCATTTGAACTTGCTGTAGATTGAGACCATGCCTAATGCAGATGGGTAATAAGTTTGAAAAATATTTTCAAGTAAGTCCAAGTAATTTTACATTATTCAAGTTTCTTCATTTAGATTGCAAAGTTAGTTTCTTAAATCAATTCAGATTTTCTGTTGTGTTTGCCTGCTTCAGATTTATTGGAAGTGTCCCATGTGTTTTTTCTAAGGCAGGGATTGTTTTCAGTGTGAAAGGAATAGGTCTGCAGGTATGGAGGGAGTGTTGTAGTCTACTATTGTTAGTGTTATAGTCTACTGTTGTAAGTTCAGGGGTAAAGATTAAAAGTGGAAACACTAAATCTGGCATCTGCATTGCTGGATACAGATACCAGATCTTCGGAGATGTGTTTGAAGAGGCTGTGCGAATAGGTCTTCCTGCAGTACAGACACAGCATCCAGGTTTCTACTATCAACAAGCAGCTCAGTATGCCGTCTTAAGAAGGAAGACAGCACTTCAGGTTTGCAAGGTAAGCAGTCATCTATCTGTCAATTATTTCTGATGCTCCTTTTCCCCAGGGAACTCCCTCAAGGGGGTGGTTACAGTAAAGGATTCTCCATAACTGGTGAACTCCAGTGCCTCTTCTTAGCCTTTATAGCACCTCACCCCTACCAGGCTGCTGGCATAGGGCACTTCTAGTGCAGTGTTTCCAAAGGCTCCTACCTGATGTTTCTACCAACTACTACTACCTAACGTAAACAGTTAGTGTAACAAATCTTATTTTGGTCAGCTCATGTAATGAGTAATTCATCCATTATCACTCATGTTACCAAATAAAGCACTGGGATCCATGTTCTTTCTATTCAGACACACATTCAAACCATTGTGTTTCATACCCATGCTGCACCTCATCACCATAAATTTGTTTGCATTAACTCAGCTTTCTACTTTCACACACACTTGCAGACTCTGTCACCAGCTTTTGCAGATTCTTTCTGGAGTTCTCCCATCAGTGTGTTGTCATTTGCAAATGACATACGATTCACCTCCCATGCCCTGCAACCCCCAACATACTATAGGTCCATCCCTACTGTAAGACCCTTGCATTTCACTTCCTCACCCCCCTACCCCCAATTTATAAACAGATTAAGTGACCATGGTAGCATCACACGTTTTTGAAGGTGACTCACCTTCACTGAGAACCACTCACGCTTCTCCCTGTCCATTGCACATGCCCTTTAGACTAAGTTCATGAAAAGCTATTTAGCTTATCAGTTTGCCTCTCTCACTTCTCAGCTTGAACCCCTTTCTTTTCACCACAGTATTCCTCTCTTTTATAAATGATTCTTTTTTCTTTAGCTTTCAAAGAGTTAGTTAGGCTTTCAGGTTGCACAGCACCTGTGAGGCTCTTACATTCACAGATTGGGCATGAGCATTTGTTCCTCAGGGATCTATCAGAAGATATCACCTTCTTTCCTTCCTCGGTTAGATCATGGCACTGTAGTATTTACTTATAGATTTTTTCCTAGAATGATGGATGACACTTTTTATTTCCCCATCATGTTTGAGCACTCGTTTGGCATTTGTCCTTTTGATTGATGCATTTTTGTGAAAAACAGTAGATAAGTAATTTAAAATTTCCTGTGATCTCCCTAATGTACATTAGAATTAGCTTTTTCAGGAATTTCTCACAAGATGTGATATCACTAGTATTAGACTTATTATAGGGATGGAGTAAGCTAGAAGTCTTCTGTGGACAGTTAGTTAGGTACATGCTTCATTCCTTTCACACCTAGAGCATGGATCTCTTTACTTGCTTGTTTTTCCTGGCTTGCAGTATTTTCCTTTTTAATGGGCAGGTCAATTATCACTTGAAGAACAGATTACTACGTTTTATTTTTCCCATCAGATCTAACCTTGATTTTGGCACCTATGCTTGTGATTGGAGGCTTTTCATAAAAGCATGTGAGAAATAGCTAAGAGTTTGTACCAACTTCACTGATCTATAAAAAAGAACCTGTTCAAATGCTGTCCCTTAGGATGTGACAGCTCCAGTCTCAGACTTGCTAGAGGGATGGAACAAGCTCGAATTCTATGGACAGCGTCCCTGGCGGCCAGGCAAACACTCCCTTGAACCTCCAGAGCAGCAGAGAGAAGCAGAGGGTATAAAGGTTAGTTTTGCAGTTAATTTTATAGTACCTGAAGTGTTGTGGAAGTTTTTTAATGATGATTCTCTGGTATCTTGATCATCATTTGGTAAGTAGGTCTTTCTCCCATAGAAATTGAAATTACTGTTGTCAAAAACTCACACACACACACACACACACACACACACACACACACACACACACACACACACACACACACAAAGTTTGACTAAGTAGGTTTATGTTTCAGAAATGTAGGGAGCAAAGGGTAGGGGGAGACCAGGAATGACATATATAGAACCAGTTCTTTGTCTTTGATCATATTCCAACAGTGCATTTTTCTCTCATCATCATTGCTCAGGATCATTATGGTTGTACTGCTTTCATTTGTCACTTCCATTTTTTTATTATCAGCTCACTTTGTTGGTTTGCATTAGGCCTCTGTTAGTCTCAGAAATTCTAGAGAAATTCAAGTAATTGTGTGTAGTATACCTGGCTTTTGAAAATGCACGTGGTAAGATTAATAGGAATTGACTTTAGAAGTTCTATTATTATATTATTATTATACTTGATCGCTGTTTCCCCGCATGAGCAAGGTAGCGCCAGGAAACAGATGAAGAAAGAACTGTCCACTCATGTACACACATATATACATTCATGAACATAAACATACATATACATATCAGCACATACATATATACCAAAATATACATACACATACATATGCATATATACACGTGTACATATTCATGCTTGCTTTCATCCATTCCCTGTGCCACCCCACCCCACAGGAAACAGCATTACCAACCCCAGCATCAGGGAGGTTGCACCAGGCAATAGATGAAGAAAGGCCACATTCACCCACACTCATTCTCTAAGTGTCGTGTGTAATGCACCGAAACCACAGCTCCCAATCCACATCCAGGCTTACACACCTTTCCATGGTTTATCCCAGATGCCTTACTTGCCCTGGTTCAGTCCATTGACAGCACATCAACCCCAGGATAGCACATCATTCTAATTCACTCTATTCCATGCATGCCTTTCACACTCTAGCTTATTCGGGCCCTGATTGCTCAAAATTTTTTTCACTCCATCCTTCCACCTCCAATTTGGTCCTCTGCTCCTCCTTGTTCCCTTCACCTCTATGTCAACATTTCCTCATTCATTCTCTCGATATGTCCCTCTTCTGCTCTCTCAACTGTACTCTTTTTATTATCACACATCTCTCTTACCCTTTCATTACTTGCTCAATCAAACTACCTCAGACCACATACTGTCCTCAAACATTTCCTTTTCAACACATCCACCCTTCTCCACACGACCCTGTCTATATCCCATGCCTCGCAACCATTTAATATTGTTGGAACTATTACACCTGATCCACTACTTAGTATCCCTGTGACTTATGACCATCTGTACATACTACCAGAAAGAAATATAAATTAAGAAATAAAAATGATGAAATACGAACTAAAAAATCTTAAATAAAAGGTAAAAGGAAACTTAAGAATCTTATGATAAAGCTGTATAATGAAAAACAAGATAATCATGATAGAAATTGAGCAGGATAAGAGAATACTGTACAGGTGTGCATGCATCCAACTTACGTCCATTTCAAGATCCTACCGGTTGGTCAGAGCAGAAGTTGGGGCGGTGGTGTAATCATTCAAACACCCATTTTTGCTCTCTGAGATAAGGTTGTCTCTTTCCACACATTTTTCATTGCTCCCAGAGTCTTCGCCTTCTCCCTACCATTTTGCCAAAAGGCAAGGCAAGTGCATGCCATTCACTGCCGAAAAGAGTAGAGTTTGGAAGAATGAGTTGTGTGAGTTAAGTGTTTTCAAGTGTTATTTGTGACAAGGAGAGACTGTTTGTTTGTGGACAGATTGCTAGCAGTCCACAAGTGATAGAAGCAGAAAGAAAAGATAGCTACCTGGGTCAAAGGGGTGCAACTTGACAATCACTGAAACTGCCAGCTCACTACACAGCCATCAATGACCATCCCTCTACCCTGGCAGGTAGTACCAGTTTTATGCCTTCCTGGTCAATGGCTGCCTACAAACAAATTATTACATTTTGTTTAATGTTTGACAAATAGCAAACACTGAATTTTTCCTTTATTGTAAAGTATTTTCTTTACCATTATAGGAGGTCCAGTATCATGAACTAAAAGAAGTAAACCATTCCAACACCATCATTCCATTGTTTTCATCGGCAATAAGTCAGTTTAAGAAATACAGATGTCCACGCATAAAGCGACACCTGATGGTCCAGATGGCAGAAGAATATCACCAAGCCAGTGATTCTTCTAAGGCTCTTACGTAAGACTTGCCTTTCATATGTTGCTTTTACTTTGGTATTCAAAACCTTTCAGAACTTGTTTTTCAGCACACAGGTTTTCAGTCACAATTAATAAAGGTAAGGTGGTACTGTATGTAAATTTTCAATCTTGTCATAAGTGGAACCAGATTATTGAAGTTCCTTTGACAGAGTATTATAAAATATTATTGAGAATGAGAATCATTTTGGTTCCTTCAGATGTCTCTACAGAGGATGGGCTCTTGAAGAGTACTACCTTAGTCTTTGTTTAACCTACAAATTGGCAAGAAATATTGGTAATTTCAGCACCTATGTCCATAAATGCATGCAAATACAAAACTTTCTGAATAGGTAATGCCTCAAGAACTTCCTTGCTCCATTTTCAGTTGCATGTTTGTTTTGCATGCTTCTGGAAAACTACAAGGGACATTTTCACTAGCCATTTACAATAGATCATTTTTATATCTTTTATGAAGTACAGTATAATTATTTTCTTTTCTAAACTACAAATTTTTAGGGAATATCTAAAGAATTGCATCTATACTACTGTATGCAGTGTCTTATCTAAGTCAGTGCCTTTACTGAGTCATTCTCAGTATAGATTTTGACAAGATTTTATCGTTGTGCTTCTTAAAGATGATGCACTTTCATTCCCTTCTTGAGTTTCTTCAACTTTTCCACTTTCTTATGTTTTTCATACTTGTTTGCTGTCTCTCACATCATGAGGTAGCACTAAGAACAGATGAAGAATACCCTTATTTCCTCACATTCATGCTTTAACAGTCTAGTATAATGCACTGAAACTAGAGCCCCCTATCCATAGCCAAGCCCCAAAGGTCTTTCTATGGTTTTCCCTGAGCACTTCACATGCCCTGGTTCAGGCTGTTGACAGCATTCCACCCCTAGTATACCATGTCACTCTAAATCACATCATCCCATGCATGCCTTGAACTCTCTTGCATGTTCAGCCCCAGTAATCAAAACACTCTTTCGCTCCATCTTTCCAACTCCTATTCAATCACCCTCTTCTTTTTGTTCTTCCCTTAACTGACACATACAGCTTCTCCTCACTCATCCTCTCAGTATGTCCACATCATTTCAGCACACCCTCGTCAGATCTCTTAGACATACTCTTCTCACTACTATGTTTCTCTCTCTCTCTCTCCCCATCATTTCTTTCTCAGTCAAATCTCCCCACACTACTTATTGTTCCAGGCATTTTATTTTTAAGCTGAAGCCTACGCCTAATATCCATACAACACTATCAAGACTATTGTACCATCATGCATACTCCTCTGTGCTCTTGAAGACAGTAACCTCTCTATCCACACACTCATCAGTGCACCTTCACCCTCCTATGGTTTTCTTCAGCTCTCATGTTCCATCGGCTGTCATATCCACTCCTATGTATCTAAAGAGCATCATTTCCTCCAAGTTCTCCTTCAAGCACAATCCAGCCTACCTGTCTCTTACCCCTGCTAAACTTGACCTTACTTTTATTCACATTAACTCTTAAATTTCCTCTTTCATGCACTCTTCCATGCTTGGACACCATCCTTTGCAGTTTCAAATTTGAGTGTGTCACCAGTGTATGTCAGCAGCAAAAAACAATTGATATGCCTCCCAGGCTCCCTCAACCCTAACAGACTGCTGATCCACCCTTTTCTGTAAGTCCTACATCTACCTTCCTGACCACCACATTCTTAAACAGAATAGATAGCCATGGGGACATTGCACACACCCTTTCCCCAGACTCACTTTCACCTGAAAGTTGGTATTTTTCCTGCACCATGCAGATTGCTGAACCATGTGATGTGGGACTACCGAAGTGAAAAGTGGTGGAGTCTTCTTTCTTCGGCATCCACTTTAGCCCTTCAGTGTGCCTACAATACTGCTGCCATCACAGAATATTTTGGCCTTGCACTTGAGTTAATGGGTACAAGACTAACTGTATCAGCAGATGAGAAGAAAAGGGTTCATGACAACCTTATTAGATTGCTTAATGTAAGTATTTGTAAGTATTTGATGTATGTAGTGGTTTTATGATTTTCCCTCATGTGATGAGTCATTTTGCAAAATCTTATAGTTTCATCACATCATATCGACATTAGATAAAGTTAGTAGAAATTGACTGTGATCAAGTCCCTGTGTGTGTGTGACTCAACCATTTATTTGTTTTCATGACTAATTTTCATCACACAAGGTCAGTTGATACTGATAAGTTGCTATCTCTTTTTTTTCCTTTTTTTGTGTGTGTGTGTGTGCTCATCTACTTTGTGTACTTAACTTCATCCCTGCTTACAAGTATGAAGTACATATAAGCATGTGCTTTTTGTGGGAGTAGATTTTACAGAATTGGGATTTCCATCCCTGCAGGCAGATTAAAAGGTGAAGGACATGCAATTCCTAAAGGAAGACTTGCTGCCTTGGTACCATTTTTCTTTTAGATTTTCAAAATCTGTGACCGCATATTCATTCACTTTGATGAGTATTTTTTTTTCCTTTTGATCAGGGTTTAGCACAAAGTTTGTCATTCGGCTGTAAGAGTAATATTCAGGCATTTTGATTATTTTCATAAAATTAGAATTGGTAAATTAAAGGCAGTAAGTAATTACGTGTTTTATTCAGCCTTTCAGTGTTACTGGACTCCATAAGCCCAGAATTACACTGTGAACGAAAATCACCTTTGGCAAGGTTGTATCACTGGGAGTGCAGTTTTATCAAAGAAATTCTTACTCCAAAAGAATCATTATTTTCCTGTTGCTGGAAGTAGTGCAGCCTTGGGCAGCAGGCGAATTTAGAAAGGGCCTGGTTAACACCAGGACTCTTTTACAGAAATTGGTTTTGGGTAATTATGAATAAAGATGACTTATTTTTCATTACCCCAGGGCCACCAGGAAAAGGTCCTGCCATTACTCAGTTCCTCTTTTCCTGGTAGATAGGTATTCATTGGTAGGCAGCCACGGACCAGACGGGTATATTACTGGTATTACCCACCTGGGTATGGGGAGGATCAGTGACAGCTATGTAGTGAGTCAGCACTTCAGTGGTTGTCAAGTTGCTCTCCTTTGACCTAAGTTGCTGTCTTTACCTTTTACCTCATCCATACATGGCCTGCAGACTTTCTGTTCACGAACATGCAATCTCCGTGACACATGTAACATTTGACAAACTCTTAACCCACATAACTCATTCTTCCAGACTAGATTTTCTGCAGTGTGTACTATATGCTAGCCTTGCCTTTTGGTAAAATGGTAGGAGCAGTAGATAGAACTGGTAGGTAGGGACATAATTGATAGAACTGATAGGTAGGAACATTAGCTGGGAGAATTAGAAGTAGTAGGTTGAATCATTAGATAAACACATTAGGTGATAGTAGTTGGTGGGAACATTGGATAGGGACCTCTGCAAACACTGCACTAGAGTTGCCCTCAGCCTGCTAAGGATGAGGTACTAAAGACTAAGAATTGACACTGGAGTTCACCAGTTATGGAGACTTTTGCCATGGCCACTCCCTCAAGAGAGGTTTGAAAGGGAACAAGTGTCAGAGATATAAATAGATAGATAAATAGATCTTTTCCCGGAGGTATTGCAGCCCAAGGCTGCAATACATTCTTTAGCAAGGACAGGATAAAGTGCTTTGAATTGAGAGGTCCTTTGATGAGGCTATGCTCTATTTTGTCAGTTGACAATGATACAGCCTCATCAAAGGTTACTTTTCATTTACAATGTAACCTGAAGCAGACAGAGCCCAGTCACACTACTAAGTTTATGAAAAGTAATTATTATGATGCGAAAATGTTTAAAAATGTAGTTAGTAGTTGGTAGGCAGCCATCGACTAGGAAAGTATATTACCAATATACTACCCACTTGAGTATTGGGAGGGTAATGATGGCTGTGCAGTGCGTCATTACTTCAGTAGTTGTCAGGTTGCACTCCAACCCTATTAGTTGTCTTTTCTTTCTGCCTCACCTGCATGTGGACTTCTGGCATTCTGTCTGCAAACATACAATCTCTCCTTGTCATACATAGCACTTGACAACACTTATGCTTACAACTCATCTTTGCAACTCTAGATCTTCCTGCAGTGAGTGCTTGCCCAGCCTTTTGGCAAAATGGTAGGAGCAGTAGATGGAAGTAGTAGGTAGAGACATTAGACTGGAGCTTTAGGTAAAAGTAGTGGGTAGAAACATTTAGGTGGGAACATTAGGTAGAGGTAGTAGGCTGAAACATTAGGTACAATCAGTCATTAAGTTAGAGCCTCTGGAAATACTGCACTTGAGTTGTACTTTGCCCATGGCCAGTTGAGGATGAGGCACTGAAGGCTAAAATGAGGCACTGGAGTTCACTCGTTATGGAGATTTTATTGCCATGACCACCCCGCTGAGGGAGTTGTAAATGGAAATTGGCATCTGAGATATAGACAATATAGATATAGATATAGAATAACTGATTTAATATATCAACTGGTGAGAGAGTTTTGAAATAGAAGAGTTAAAGAAGATGATTTATCATTGTCTACCTTTAGTATTCTAGAGTAGATTTCAGAAGCTCAATATCTGTTTTGAAAATTTCCTTTCTGCCTCTTCATTTACGGTTACCATTTCCTTCACAAAGAATCCGTTACGATGATGGTTCAGTGCACGAAAGAAAAATCATTTTTGAAACACCAAAGGTATCAAATGTACAAGTGGCTTTATGCATTGCCAGGCATTACCGAACTCTGCTTGTTTGTGGTTAAACAGCAAGTGAAAAGTCACCTTCAGCAAAGTTGTATCATCAGAGTTCAATCTCATTATAGAACTTTTCACTCCAAAGTATCCCATCTTACCATGCAACTGATTAGAGTGCTGCCTTGAAGCTGCAGGTGTATGTGAAGGAGTCCTAGGGTTATATAATGGTAATGTCATATGCATTGCCATTTCATTGAAGAGTTCCAGGAACATAATTTGCAATCTCTCATTGTTTCCCATTGCTTAAGAATGTGGTTTTCCTGCATGTTCATAGTAGCATATATCATATAAATATTCATTTGCAGCCTCCATTCATGTCACATGAATAGCAAATCATGATCAAGTGAATGGAGAAGAGAAGCATAATAAGAGAATAAAAATTTTTTTTTCCTGTGGTGCTTGCTGTCTTTATTTGAGTAATTCGTTTGGATTGTCCCTTGATTAGATTTTCTATTGCTTTCTGCTGATTAAATGTCAATTTTTTTAGTAGATGGTTGTTGTATCTTTTTACGTCCAATTTTGCCTTTTAAAATAAAATGTCTTGGTCTTTCCGGATTCAAAAAGAGAGTCATGGGTTACAATTACAGCTTCTGAGACAAAGGTTTGCTTTCATATTTAGAACATATATCTTTAGCTTTCTCCTGAATTTTCTAATACTCTTGTATTATCTTTACTCAGGGACATGCCCCTGAACCAGAGCCCAAAACATCCCCAGAAGTTATTGCTGTAGCAACAGAAGCATGGTCAGGTCTGTTGGGAGGCCAAATAGCACCCATCACTGTAGACATGACAACATTGGTACCATGCCTGGAGGTCCGAGCATCTTTTGCACAGAGTCGGTTCCATGTTGATCAGGAAGTGGGCATAACAGTCAGGATCAGGTGATTGTAATCTTATTTATACTTAAGGTCTGATTTTTAGGCATGGTATGATGGCTACTATGACTACCCATGAGTTTGTCTTTATCTATCCACTTGCAATAGGGAGTAATATTATGGTTTATGTGATGCTTATGAATGAATATATGTATTCTTTTCATTTCCTCAAAGAGAGTAAAAAAGACCACAGGGTAAATGGTATTCATCACATTGCAATTCAACAGATTCCACCAAAGAATTGCTTTCTTCATCTTCCCATGCTATCAGAAAATGCTATTAATCCTGGAAAAAGTCAGAAACTTTGAAATCTCAGTAAACCAGATTTGATGAGATCATTTACTCAGGATTACAGCATTTTTCATTTGATGGAATGAACTGAAAAGGGAAATTGAGAACCTTATAATACATTGCAGCAATACTCACTATCACACAGTACCATCCCACCTCTTAACCACAGGACCACATTAACACTTAAAAGATGGGTTCCTAGAAGTGCAAAACTCCCTCTTCATACAGTACAGATAGGTAATTACAAATAGATAATTACTTTGAGGTCATAGGGTGGCAGTAGAATGGAGAGAGAGAGAAAAGAAAATAGACATACAAGAACTAAGATTGAGAGAGGAGAGAATTGACAAAATTAATGAAGAACAAGGCTTTGATTCCACTCTCATTAATGGAGAGGTGGAGGAAGAACTACCCCAGATATTTGAGTAGTGCTCCTTAGTAGAGCAAGTAAGACTTCTATAGATAAGAAATAGTTGCTACAAGAAAAATGATTTCTACAGTACAGTACAACACAACACCACCAGCTGTATGGAAGTAGACTTTGTGTAGTTGATTAAATGTGAGATTTCCAGGATAGAGTGGAGGGTATGATTACTCTTTGCCCAAAACGTTTATGGTATTAAGAAGTTGAATTATGGTGTTTTCTAGAAAGAAATGTACTCTAGAAGAAACTGCATTAGCACTTTTAGATATAATCAGTGTAAGAAAGAAAAGGAAGGAGTATCAGAAGAAGGGGAGGCAAAGTGAGCTGAAATGTGTGTGAAGTGGATCATCAGCATAAGAGTGAGTAGCTTTGGAAATTGAAGAAAGATCATTCATGGAGAGGAAAAACAGAGTAGACAGTAGGACAGAACCCCAAAGAGCACCACTATTGAAAGGATAAGAGGGAAAAATTGCGCCATCAGTGACTACTGCTCTGGAATGGCCAGAGAGGGGGGCTAAGCATTAGGAACCAGAGAGAAACAAAGAATCATAACTGAAACTTTAGAAAACAAAGACTTATGCTACACCCTTTCAAGTGCTTTTGAGATGTCAAGGCCCATGATCTAGAGGTGAAACATAGCAGAGATTAGCAGTTCATCTAGCTTTGCAAAATCCATGTTGGTGATCAGAAGAAATGCAATTGTGTTTGAGAAAGTAGGGCAATATTTTTTCATTGTATTACAGATGGCACATGCCAAACCTGTGTAATATTTCATGTTGTTTAGGAATTGCTGATCGAGCTTTTGTATTTGTTATTAAATGACATTTAGATTTGCACCTTCATTTCCTTGCAGTGTTTTGCACCATGTAGTTGAGTTGCCAGTTCAGAATCTTGTCAATTTTTTTTTTTTTTTTTTTTTTTTTTTTTTGCCGCTGTCTCCCGCGTTTGCGAGGTAGCGCAAGGAAACAGACGAAAGAAATGGCCCAACCCACCCCCATACACATGTATATACATACATCCACACACGCAACTATACATACCTACACAGCTTTCCATGGTTTACCCCAGACGCTTCACATGCCCTGATTCAATCCACTGACAGCACGTCAACCCCGGTATACCACATCGCGCCAATTCACTCTATTCCTTGCCCTCCTTTCACCCTCCTGCATGTTCAGGCCCCGATCACACAAAATCTTTTTCACTCCATCTTTCCACCTCCAATTTGGTCTCCCTCTTCTCCTCGTTCCCTCCACCTCCGACACTTTAATTTCTGTGATATGTAGAAATTTTCTTTCCAAAACTGCAAAGTAAGCCATGCACACAGGAATGATACGGAAGTTATTCAAGAAAAAATTGAATATGTGACGTCATATTTTTGATGCATATTGTCAAGCTTTAACCAAGTTGAAGTATAAGTATTGCACCTTCGATGCTTTGCAGTATTGTTTATTCTGTTGATAGAGAAGCATTCCTTTGAATAAGTTCATGTAGTTGGAAAATGAGTAACATAAGCTTTTTGCCATATGTAACAAAGTAAAATGTAATTTATATGAAAAGACTTATTTTGTTACAATAAAAGTACGTTGCAAAAATTATTCATAACAAGTACTGAAAATTATATTCGCTAATAGAGAAAAGTATTTCAGTACTGCTTGCTTACAGCAGGTACCCATATACAAACTAAACCTAAAGGGAGAGATGAAGAAGTGAGTTGACTGTTAGCTGTATGTCATGCCTAGAACATAAAGAAGGCCCATATGTTACCACATATAAAGCTTAAGTATAGGCCCACATGCTTTAGACTACACTATAGAGGCTTATTTATTAGTGTAAGAAGATAGAAAATTTACATTGTCCCATATAGAATTGCTATCCATCACTGTTTAACTGCATATGTACCTTGGTGATAGAGAGATTTAGATACAAGTAGAGTCTTTCCCA